>NW_028116805.1:0-73813 GCF_964273445.1 Streptopelia decaocto
CATTGAAACTTTTCAAATCCCTCTCCAAATTGTTGAAATTCTCTTGAAGCTTTTAAAATTCTCTCCAGAATTTTCAAAATCCATGTCCACATGTTTACAATTTCACGTCAAAAAATGGCTAAAATTCCAGTTGAAATTTTTTCAAAGTCCCTTAAAAATTTTCCAATTTTTGTCCCAATTCTTCCCATTCCCATTGTAACTTTTCAAATCCCTCTCAAAATTGTTGAAATTCTCTTGAAGCTTTTAAAATTCTCTCTAGAATTTTCAAAATCCATGTCCACATGTTTACAATTTCACGTCAAAAAATGGCTAAAATTCCAGTTGAAATTTTTTCAAAGTCCCTTAAAAATTTTCCAATTTTTGTCCCAATTCTTCCCATTCCCATTGAAACTTTTCAAATCCCTCTCCAAATTGTTGAAATTCTCTTGAAGCTTTTAAAATTCTCTCCAGAATTTTCAAAATCCATGTCCACATGTTTACAATTTCACGTCAAAAAATGGCTAAAATTCCAGTTGAAATTTTTTCAAAGTCCCTTAAAAATTTTCCAATTTTTGTCCCAATTCTTCCCATTCCCATTGAAACTTTTCAAATCCCTCTCCAAATTGTTGAAATTCTCTTGAAGCTTTTAAAATTCTCTCTAGAATTTTCAAAATCCATGTCCACATGTTTACAATTTCACGTAAAAAAATTGCTAAAATTCCAGTTGAAATTTTTTCAAAGTCCCTTAAAAATTTTCCAATTTTTGTCCCAAATCTTCCCATTCCCATTGAAACTTTTCAAATCCCTCTCAAAATTGTTGAAATTCTCTTGAAGCTTTTAAAATTCTCTCCAGAATTTTCAAAATCCATGTCCACATGTTTACAATTTCACGTCAAAAAATGGCTAAAATTCCAGTTGAAATTTTTTCAAAGTCCCTTAAAAATTTTCCAATTTTTGTCCCAATTCTTCCCATTTCCATTGAAACTTTTCAAATCCCTCTCAAAATTGTTGAAATTCTCTTGAAGCTTTTAAAATTCTCTCTAGAATTTTCAAAATCCATGTCCACATGTTTACAATTTCACGTCAAAAAATGGCTAAAATTCCAGTTGAAATTTTTTCAAAGTCCCTTAAAAATTTTCCAATTTTTGTCCCAATTCTTCCCATTCCCATTGAAACTTTTCAAATCCCTCTCCAAATTGTTGAAATTCTCTTGAAGCTTTTAAAATTCTCTCCAGAATTTTCAAAATCCATGTCCACATGTTTACAATTTCACGTCAAAAAATGGCTAAAATTCCAGTTGAAATTTTTTCAAAGTCCCTTAAAAATTTTCCAATTTTTGTCCCAATTCTTCCCATTCCCATTGAAACTTTTCAAATCCCTCTCAAAATTGTTGAAATTCTCTTGAAGCTTTTAAAATTCTCTCCAGAATTTTCAAAATCCATATCCACATGTTTACAATTTCACGTCAAAAAATGGCTAAAATTCCAGTGGAAATGTTTTCAAAGTCCCTTAAAAATTTTCCAATTTTTGTCCCAATTCTTCACATTCCCATTGTAACTTTTCAAATCCCTCTCAAAATTGTTGAAATTCTCTTGAAGCTTTTAAAATTCTCTCTAGAATTTTCAAAATCCATGTCCACATGTTTACAATTTCACGTAAAAAATGGCTAAAATTCCAGTGGAAATTTTTTCAAAGTCCCTTCAAAATTTTCCAATTTTTGTCCCAATTCTTCCCATTCCCATTGAAACTTTTCAAATCCCTCTCAAAATTGTTGAAATTCTCTTGAAGCTTTTAAAATTCTCTCCAGAATTTTCAAAATCCATGTCCACATGTTTACAATTTCACGTCAAAAAATGGCTAAAATTCCAGTGGAAATTTTTTCAAAGTCCCTTAAAAATTTTCCAATTTTTGTCCCAATTCTTCCCATTCCCATTGAAACTTTTCAAATCCCTCTCCAAATTGTTGAAATTCTCTTGAAGCTTTTAAAATTCTCTCTAGAATTTTCAAAATCCATGTCCACATGTTTACAATTTCACGTCAAAAAATGGCTAAAATTCCAGTTGAAATTTTTTCAAAGTCCCTTAAAAATTTTCCAATTTTTGTCCCAATTCTTCCCATTCCCATTGAAACTTTTCAAATCCCTCTCCAAATTGTTGAAATTCTCTTGAAGCTTTTAAAATTCTCTCTAGAATTTTCAAAATCCATGTCCACATGTTTACAATTTCACGTCAAAAAATTGCTAAAATTCCAGTTGAAATTTTTTCAAAGTCCCTTAAAAATTTTCCAATTTTTGTCCCAATTCTTCCCATTCCCATTGAAACTTTTCAAATCCCTCTCAAAATTGTTGAAATTCTCTTGAAGCTTTTAAAATTCTCTCTAGAATTTTCAAAATCCATGTCCACATGTTTACAATTTCACGTCAAAAAATGGCTAAAATTCCAGTGGAAATTTTTTCAAAGTCCCTTAAAAATTTTCCAATTTTTGTCCCAATTCTTCCCATTCCCATTGAAACTTTTCAAATCCCTCTCCAAATTGTTGAAATTCTCTTGAAGCTTTTAAAATTCTCTCTAGAATTTTCAAAATCCATGTCCACATGTTTACAATTTCACGTCAAAAAATGGCTAAAATTCCAGTTGAAATTTTTTCAAAGTCCCTTAAAAATTTTCCAATTTTTGTCCCAATTCTTCCCATTCTCATTGAAACTTTTCAAATCCCTCTCCAAATTGTTGAAATTCTGTTGAAGCTTTTAAAATTCTCTCTAGAATTTTCAAAATCCATGTCCACATGTTTACTATTTCACGTCAAAAAATGGCTAAAATTCCAATTGAAATTTTTTCAAAGTCCCTTAAAAATTTTCCAATTTTTGTCCCAATTCTTCCCATTCCCATTGAAACTTTTCAAATCCCTCTCCAAATTGTTGAAATTCTCTTGAAGCTTTTAAAATTCTCTCTAGAATTTTCAAAATCCATGTCCACATGTTTACAATTTCACGTCAAAAAATGGCTAAAATTCCAGTTGAAATTTTTTCAAAGTCCCTTAAAAATTTTCCAATTTTTGTCCCAATTCTTCCCATTCCCATTGAAACTTTTCAAATCCCTCTCCAAATTGTTGAAATTCTCTTGAAGCTTTTAAAATTCTCTCTAGAATTTTCAAAATCCATGTCCACATGTTTACAATTTCACGTCAAAAAATGGCTAAAATTCCAGTTGAAATTTTTTCAAAGTCCCTGAAAAATTTTCCAATTTTTGTCCCAATTCTTCCCATTCCCATTGAAACTTTTCAAATCCCTCTCAAAATTGTTGAAATTCTCTTGAAGCTTTTAAAATTCTCTCCAGAATTTTCAAAATCCATGTCCACATGTTTACAATTTCACGTCAAAAAATGGCTAAAATTCCAGTTGAAATTTTTTCAAAGTCCCTTAAAAATTTTCCAATTTTTGTCCCAATTCTTCCCATTCCCATTGAAACTTTTCAAATCCCTCTCAAAATTGTTGAAATTCTCTTGAAGCTTTTAAAATTCTCTCTAGAATTTTCAAAATCCATGTCCACATGTTTACAATTTCACGTCAAAAAATGGCTAAAATTCCAGTTGAAATTTTTTCAAAGTCCCTTAAAAATTTTCCAATTTTTGTCCCAATTCTTCCCATTCTCATTGAAACTTTTCAAATCCCTCTCAAAATTGTTGAAATTCTCTTGAAGCTTTTAAAATTCTCTCCAGAATTTTCAAAATCCATGTCCACATGTTTACAATTTCACGTCAAAAATGGCTAAAATTCCAGTTGAAATTTTTTCAAAGTCCCTTAAAAATTTTCCAATTTTTGTCCCAATTCTTCCCATTCCCATTGAAACTTTTCAAATCCCTCTCCAAATTGTTGAAATTCTCTTGAAGCTTCTAAAATTCTCTCTAGAATTTTCAAAATCCATCTCCACATGTTTACAATTTCACGTCAAAAAATGGCTAAAATTCCAGTTGAAATTTTTTCAAAGTCCCTTAAAAATTTTCCAATTTTTGTCCCAATTCTTCCCATTCCCATTGAAACTTTTCAAATCCCTCTCAAAATTGTTGAAATTCTCTTGAAGCTTTTAAAATTCTCTCTAGAATTTTCAAAATCCATGTCCACATGTTTACAATTTCACGTCAAAAAATGGCTAAAATTCCAGTTGAAATGTTTTCAAAGTCCCTTAAAAATTTTCCAATTTTTGTCCCAATTCTTCCCATTCCCATTGAAACTTTTCAAATCCCTCTCAAAATTGTTGAAATTCTCTTGAAGCTTTTAAAATTCTCTCCAGAATTTTCAAAATCCATGTCCACATGTTTACAATTTCACGTCAAAAAATGGCTAAAATTCCAGTTGAAATTTTTTCAAAGTCCCTTAAAAATTTTCCAATTTTTGTCCCAATTCTTCCCATTCCCATTGAAACTTTTCAAATCCCTCTCAAAATTGTTGAAATTCTGTTGAAGCTTTTAAAATTCTCTCCAGAATTTTCAAAATCCATGTCCACATGTTTACTATTTCACGTAAAAAATGCTAAAATTCCAGTTGAAATTTTTTCAAAGTCCCTTAAAAATTTTCCAATTTTTGTCCCAATTCTTCCCATTCCCATTGAAACTTTTCAAATCCCTCTCAAAATTGTTGAAATTCTCTTGAAGCTTTTAAAATTCTCTCTAGAATTTTCAAAATCCATGTCCACATGTTTACAATTTCACGTCAAAAAATGGCTAAAATTCCAGTTGAAATTTTTTCAAAGTCCCTTAAAAATTTTCCAATTTTTGTCCCAATTCTTCCCATTCCCATTGTAACTTTTCAAATCCCTCTCCAAATTGTTGAAATTCTCTTGAAGCTTTTAAAATTCTCTCTAGAATTTTCAAAATCCATGTCCACATGTTTACAATTTCACGTCAAAAAATGGCTAAAATTCCAGTTGAAATTTTTTCAAAGTCCCTTAAAAATTTTCCAATTTTTGTCCCAATTCTTCCCATTCCCATTGAAGCTTTTCAAATCCCTCTCCAAATTGTTGAAATTCTCTTGAAGCTTTTAAAATTCTCTCTAGAATTTTCAAAATCCATGTCCACATGTTTACAATTTCACGTCAAAAAATGGCTAAAATTCCAGTTGAAATTTTTTCAAAGTCCCTTAAAAATTTTCCAATTTTTGTCCCAATTCTTCCCATTCCCATTGAAACTTTTCAAATCCCTCTCCAAATTGTTGAAATTCTCTTGAAGCTTTTAAAATTCTCTCTAGAATTTTCAAAATCCATGTCCACATGTTTACAATTTCACGTCAAAAAATGGCTAAAATTCCAGTGGAAATTTTTTCAAAGTCCCTTAAAAATTTTCCAATTTTTGTCCCAATTCTTCCCATTCCCATTGAAACTTTTCAAATCCCTCTCAAAATTGTTGAAATTCTCTTGAAGCTTTTAAAATTCTCTCTAGAATTTTCAAAATCCATGTCCACATGTTTACAATTTCACGTCAAAAAATGGCTAAAATTCCAGTTGAAATTTTTTCAAAGTCCCTTAAAAATTTTCCAATTTTTGTCCCAATTCTTCCCATTCCCATTGAAACTTTTCAAATCCCTCTCAAAATTGTTGAAATTCTCTTGAAGCTTTTAAAATTCTCTCCAGAATTTTCAAAATCCATGTCCACATGTTTACAATTTCACGTCAAAAAATGGCTAAAATTCCAGTGGAAATTTTTTCAAAGTCCCTTAAAAATTTTCCAATTTTTGTCCCAATTCTTCCCATTCCCATTGAAACTTTTCAAATCCCTCTCCAAATTGTTGAAATTCTCTTGAAGCTTTTAAAATTCTCTCTAGAATTTTCAAAATCCATGTCCACATGTTTACAATTTCACGTCAAAAAATGGCTAAAATTCCAGTTGAAATTTTTTCAAAGTCCCTTAAAAATTTTCCAATTTTTGTCCCAATTCTTCCCATTCCCATTGAAACTTTCAAATCCCTCTCCAAATTGTTGAAATTCTCTTGAAGCTTTTAAAAATTCTCTCTAGAATTTTCAAAATCCATGTCCACATGTTTACAATTTCACGTCAAAAAATGGCTAAAATTCCAGTTGAAATTTTTTCAAAGTCCCTTAAAAATTTTCCAATTTTTGTCCCAATTCTTCCCATTCCCATTGAAACTTTTCAAATCCCTCTCAAAATTGTTGAAATTCTCTTGAAGCTTTTAAAATTCTCTCCAGAATTTTCAAAATCCATGTCCACATGTTTACAATTTCACGTCAAAAAATGGCTAAAATTCCAGTTGAAATTTTTTCAAAGTCCCTTAAAAATTTTCCAATTTTTGTCCCAATTCTTCCCATTCCCATTGAAACTTTTCAAATCCCTCTCAAAATTGTTGAAATTCTCTTGAAGCTTTTAAAATTCTCTCTAGAATTTTCAAAATCCATGTCCACATGTTTACAATTTCACGTCAAAAAATGGCTAAAATTCCAGTGGAAATTTTTTCAAAGTCCCTGAAAAATTTTCCCATTTTTGTCCCAATTCTTCCCATTCCCATTGAAACTTTTCAAATCCCTCTCAAAATGGTTGAAATTCTCTTGAAGCTTTTAAAATTCTCTCTAGAATTTTCAAAATCCATGTCCACATGTTTACAATTTCATGTCAAAAAATGGCTAAAATTCCAGTTGAAATTTTTTCAAAGTCCCTTAAAAATTTTCCAATTTTTGTCCCAATTCTTCCCATTCCCATTGAAACTTTTCAAATCCCTCTCAAAATTGTTGAAATTCTCTTGAAGCTTTTAAAATTCTCTCTAGAATTTTCAAAATCCATGTCCACATGTTTACAATTTCACGTCAAAAATGGCTAAAATTCCAGTTGAAATTTTTTCAAAGTCCCTTAAAAATTTTCCAATTTTTGTCCCAATTCTTCCCATTCCCATTGAAACTTTTCAAATCCCTCTCCAAATTGTTGAAATTCTCTTGAAGCTTTTAAAATTCTCTCTAGAATTTTCAAAATCCATGTCCACATGTTTACAACTTCACGTCAAAAAATGGCTAAAATTCCAGTTGAAATGTTTTCAAAGTCCCTTAAAAATTTTCCAATTTTTGTCCCAATTCTTCCCATTCCCATTGAAACTTTTCAAATCCCTCTCCAAATTGTTGAAATTCTCTTGAAGCTTTTAAAATTCTCTCTAGAATTTTCAAAATCCATGTCCACATGTTTACAATTTCACGTCAAAAAATGGCTAAAATTCCAGTTGAAATGTTTTCAAAGTCCCTTAAAAATTTTCCAATTTTTGTCCCAATTCTTCCCATTCCCATTGAAACTTTTCAAATCCCTCTCCAAATTGTTGAAATTCTCTTGAAGCTTTTAAAATTCTCTCTAGAATTTTCAAAATCCATGTCCACATGTTTACAATTTCACGTCAAAAAATGGCTAAAATTCCAGTTGAAATGTTTTCAAAGTCCCTTAAAAATTTTCCAATTTTTGTCCCAATTCTTCCCATTCCCATTGAAACTTTTCAAATCCCTCTCAGAATTGTTGAAATTCTCTTGAAGCTTTTAAAATTCTCTCCAGAATTTTCAAAATCCATGTCCACATGTTTACAATTTCACGTCAAAAAATGGCTAAAATTCCAGTTGAAATTTTTTCAAAGTCCCTTAAAAATTTTCCAATTTTTGTCCCAATTCTTCCCATTCCCATTGAAACTTTTCAAATCCCTCTCAAAATTGTTGAAATTCTCTTGAAGCTTTTAAAATTCTCTCTAGAATTTTCAAAATCCATGTCCACATGTTTACAATTTCACGTCAAAAAATGGCTAAAATTCCAGTTGAAATTTTTTCAAAGTCCCTTAAAAATTTTCCAATTTTTGTCCCAATTCTTCCCATTCCCATTGAAACTTTTCAAATCCCTCTCAAAATTGTTGAAATTCTCTTGAAGCTTTTAAAATTCTCTCCAGAATTTTCAAAATCCATGTCCACATGTTTACAATTTCACGTCAAAAAATGGCTAAAATTCCAGTTGAAATTTTTTCAAAGTCCCTTAAAAATTTTCCAATTTTTGTCCCAATTCTTCCCATTCCCATTGAAACTTTTCAAATCCCTCTCCAAATTGTTGAAATTCTCTTGAAGCTTTTAAAATTCTCTCTAGAATTTTCAAAATCCATGTCCACATGTTTACAATTTCACGTCAAAAAATGGCTAAAATTCCAGTTGAAATTTTTTCAAAGTCCCTGAAAAATTTTCCAATTTTTGTCCCAATTCTTCCCATTCCCATTGAAACTTTTCAAATCCCTCTCAAAATGGTTGAAATTCTCTTGAAGCTTTTAAAATTCTCTCTAGAATTTTCAAAATCCATGTCCACATGTTTACAATTTCATGTCAAAAAATGGCTAAAATTCCAGTTGAAATTTTTTCAAAGTCCCTTAAAAATTTTCCAATTTTTGTCCCAATTCTTCCCATTCCCATTGAAACTTTTCAAATCCCTCTCAAAATTGTTGAAATTCTCTTGAAGCTTTTAAAATTCTCTCTAGAATTTTCAAAATCCATGTCCACATGTTTACAATTTCACGTCAAAAAATGGCTAAAATTCCAGTTGAAATTTTTTCAAAGTCCCTTAAAAATTTTCCAATTTTTGTCCCAATTCTTCCCATTCCCATTGAAACTTTTCAAATCCCTCTCAAAATGGTTGAAATTCTCTTGAAGCTTTTAAAATTCTCTCTAGAATTTTCAAAATCCATGTCCACATGTTTACAACTTCACGTCAAAAAATGGCTAAAATTCCAGTTGAAATTTTTTCAAAGTCCCTTAAAAATTTTCCAATTTTTGTCCCAATTCTTCCCATTCCCATTGAAACTTTTCAAATCCCTCTCCAAATTGTTGAAATTCTCTTGAAGCTTTTAAAATTCTCTCTAGAATTTTCAAAATCCATGTCCACATGTTTACAATTTCACGTCAAAAAATGGCTAAAATTCCAGTTGAAATTTTTTCAAAGTCCCTTAAAAATTTTCCAATTTTTGTCCCAATTCTTCCCATTCCCATTGAAACTTTTCAAATCCCTCTCAAAATTGTTGAAATTCTCTTGAAGCTTTTAAAATTCTCTCTAGAATTTTCAAAATCCATGTCCACATGTTTACAATTTCACGTCAAAAAATGGCTAAAATTCCAGTTGAAATTTTTTCAAAGTCCCTTAAAAATTTTCCAATTTTTGTCCCAATTCTTCCCATTCCCATTGAAACTTTTCAAATCCCTCTCAAAATTGTTGAAATTCTCTTGAAGCTTTTAAAATTCTCTCTAGAATTTTCAAAATCCATGTCCACATGTTTACAATTTCACGTCAAAAAATGGCTAAAATTCCAGTGGAAATTTTTTCAAAGTCCCTTAAAAATTTTCCAATTTTTGTCCCAATTCTTCCCATTCCCATTGAAACTTTTCAAATCCCTCTCAAAATTGTTGAAATTCTCTTGAAGCTTTTAAAATTCTCTCCAGAATTTTCAAAATCCATGTCCACATGTTTACAATTTCACGTCAAAAAATGGCTAAAATTCCAGTTGAAATTTTTCAAAGTCCCTTAAAAATTTTCCAATTTTTGTCCCAATTCTTCCCATTCCCATTGAAACTTTTCAAATCCCTCTCAAAATTGTTGAAATTCTCTTGAAGCTTTTAAAATTCTCTCTAGAATTTTCAAAATCCATGTCCACATGTTTACAATTTCACGTCAAAAAATGGCTAAAATTCCAGTTGAAATTTTTTCAAAGTCCCTGAAAAATTTTCCAATTTTTGTCCCAATTCTTCCCATTCCCATTGAAACTTTTCAAATCCCTCTCAAAATGGTTGAAATTCTCTTGAAGCTTTTAAAATTCTCTCTAGAATTTTCAAAATCCATGTCCACATGTTTACAATTTCACGTCAAAAAATGGCTAAAATTCCAGTTGAAATGTTTTCAAAGTCCCTTAAAAATTTTCCAATTTTTGTCCCAATTCTTCCCATTCCCATTGAAACTTTTCAAATCCCTCTCAAAATGGTTGAAATTCTCTTGAAGCTTTTAAAATTCTCTCTAGAATTTTCAAAATCCATGTCCACATGTTTACAACTTCACGTCAAAAAATGGCTAAAATTCCAGTTGAAATTTTTTCAAAGTCCCTTAAAAATTTTCCAATTTTTGTCCCAATTCTTCCCATTCCCATTGAAACTTTTCAAATCCCTCTCCAAATTGTTGAAATCCTCTTGAAGCTTTTAAAATTCTCTCTAGAATTTTCAAAATCCATGTCCACATGTTTACAATTTCACATAAAAAAATGGCTAAAATTCCAGTTGAAATGTTTTCAAAGTCCCTTAAAAATTTTCCAATTTTTGTCCCAATTCTTCCCATTCCCATTGAAACTTTTCAAATCCCTCTCAAAATTGTTGAAATTCTCTTGAAGCTTTTAAAATTCTCTCTAGAATTTTCAAAATCCATGTCCACATGTTTACAATTTCATGTCAAAAAATGGCTAAAATTCCAGTTGAAATTTTTTCAAAGTCCCTTAAAAATTTTCCAATTTTTGTCCCAATTCTTCCCATTCCCATTGAAACTTTTCAAATCCCTCTCCAAATTGTTGAAATTCTCTTGAAGCTTTTAAAATTCTCTCTAGAATTTTCAAAATCCATGTCCACATGTTTACAATTTCACGTCAAAAAATGGCTAAAATTCCAGTGGAAATTTTTTCAAAGTCCCTTAAAAATTTTCCAATTTTTGTCCCAATTCTTCCCATTCCCATTGAAACTTTTCAAATCCCTCTCAAAATTGTTGAAATTCTCTTGAAGCTTTTAAAATTCTCTCCAGAATTTTCAAAATCCATGTCCACATGTTTACAATTTCACGCAAAAAAATGGCTAAAATTCCAGTTGAAATTTTTTCAAAGTCCCATAAAAATTTTCCAATTTTTGTCCCAATTCTTCCTATTCCCATTGAAACTTTTCAAATCCCTCTCAAAATTGTTGAAATTCTCTTGAAGCTTTTAAAATTCTCTCTAGAATTTTCAAAATCCATGTCCACATGTTTACAATTTCACGTCAAAAATGGCTAAAATTCCAGTTGAAATTTTTTCAAAGTCCCTTAAAAATTTTCCAATTTTTGTCCCAATTCTTCCCATTCCCATTGAAGCTTTTCAAATCCCTCTCCAAATTGTTGAAATTCTCTTGAAGCTTTTAAAATTCTCTCCAGAATTTTCAAAATCCATGTCCACATGTTTACAATTTCACGTCAAAAAATGGCTAAAATTCCAGTTGAAATTTTTTCAAAGTCCCTTAAAAATTTTCCAATTTTTGTCCCAATTCTTCCCATTCCCATTGAAACTTTTCAAATCCCTCTCCAAATTGTTGAAATTCTCTTGAAGCTTTTAAAATTCTCTCTAGAATTTTCAAAATCCATGTCCACATGTTTACAATTTCACGTCAAAAAATGGCTAAAATTCCAGTTGAAATTTTTTCAAAGTCCCTTAAAAATTTTCCAATTTTTGTCCCAATTCTTCCCATTCCCATTGTAACTTTTCAAATCCCTCTCAAAATTGTTGAAATTCTCTTGAAGCTTTTAAAATTCTCTCTAGAATTTTCAAAATCCATGTCCACATGTTTACAATTTCACGTCAAAAAATGGCTAAAATTCCAGTTGAAATTTTTTCAAAGTCCCTTAAAAATTTTCCAATTTTTGTCCCAATTCTTCCCATTCCCATTGAAACTTTTCAAATCCCTCTCCAAATTGTTGAAATTCTCTTGAAGCTTTTAAAATTCTCTCTAGAATTTTCAAAATCCATGTCCACATGTTTACAATTTCACGTCAAAAAATGGCTAAAATTCCAGTTGAAATTTTTTCAAAGTCCCTTAAAAATTTTCCAATTTTTGTCCCAATTCTTCCCATTCCCATTGAAACTTTTCAAATCCCTCTCAAAATTGTTGAAATTCTCTTGAAGCTTTTAAAATTCTCTCCAGAATTTTCAAAATCCATGTCCACATGTTTACAATTTCACGTCAAAAAATGGCTAAAATTCCAGTTGAAATTTTTTCAAAGTCCCTTAAAAATTTTCCAATTTTTGTCCCAATTCTTCCCATTCCCATTGAAACTTTTCAAATCCCTCTCAAAATTGTTGAAATTCTCTTGAAGCTTTTAAAATTCTCTCTAGAATTTTCAAAATCCATGTCCACATGTTTACAATTTCACGTCAAAAAATGGCTAAAATTCCAGTGGAAATTTTTTCAAAGTCCCTGAAAAATTTTCCCATTTTTGTCCCAATTCTTCCCATTCCCATTGAAACTTTTCAAATCCCTCTCAAAATGGTTGAAATTCTCTTGAAGCTTTTAAAATTCTCTCTAGAATTTTCAAAATCCATGTCCACATGTTTACAATTTCATGTCAAAAAATGGCTAAAATTCCAGTTGAAATTTTTTCAAAGTCCCTTAAAAATTTTCCAATTTTTGTCCCAATTCTTCCCATTCCCATTGAAACTTTTCAAATCCCTCTCAAAATTGTTGAAATTCTCTTGAAGCTTTTAAAATTCTCTCTAGAATTTTCAAAATCCATGTCCACATGTTTACAATTTCACGTCAAAAATGGCTAAAATTCCAGTTGAAATTTTTTCAAAGTCCCTTAAAAATTTTCCAATTTTTGTCCCAATTCTTCCCATTCCCATTGAAACTTTTCAAATCCCTCTCAAAATGGTTGAAATTCTCTTGAAGCTTTTAAAATTCTCTCTAGAATTTTCAAAATCCATGTCCACATGTTTACAACTTCACGTCAAAAAATGGCTAAAATTCCAGTTGAAATGTTTTCAAAGTCCCTTAAAAATTTTCCAATTTTTGTCCCAATTCTTCCCATTCCCATTGAAACTTTTCAAATCCCTCTCCAAATTGTTGAAATTCTCTTGAAGCTTTTAAAATTCTCTCTAGAATTTTCAAAATCCATGTCCACATGTTTACAATTTCACGTCAAAAAATGGCTAAAATTCCAGTTGAAATGTTTTCAAAGTCCCTTAAAAATTTTCCAATTTTTGTCCCAATTCTTCCCATTCCCATTGAAACTTTTCAAATCCCTCTCCAAATTGTTGAAATTCTCTTGAAGCTTTTAAAATTCTCTCTAGAATTTTCAAAATCCATGTCCACATGTTTACAATTTCACGTAAAAAAATGGCTAAAATTCCAGTTGAAATGTTTTCAAAGTCCCTTAAAAATTTTCCAATTTTTGTCCCAATTCTTCCCATTCCCATTGAAACTTTTCAAATCCCTCTCAGAATTGTTGAAATTCTCTTGAAGCTTTTAAAATTCTCTCCAGAATTTTCAAAATCCATGTCCACATGTTTACAATTTCACGTCAAAAAATGGCTAAAATTCCAGTTGAAATTTTTTCAAAGTCCCTTAAAAATTTTCCAATTTTTGTCCCAATTCTTCCCATTCCCATTGAAACTTTTCAAATCCCTCTCAAAATTGTTGAAATTCTCTTGAAGCTTTTAAAATTCTCTCTAGAATTTTCAAAATCCATGTCCACATGTTTACAATTTCACGTCAAAAAATGGCTAAAATTCCAGTTGAAATTTTTTCAAAGTCCCTTAAAAATTTTCCAATTTTTGTCCCAATTCTTCCCATTCCCATTGAAACTTTTCAAATCCCTCTCAAAATTGTTGAAATTCTCTTGAAGCTTTTAAAATTCTCTCCAGAATTTTCAAAATCCATGTCCACATGTTTACAATTTCACGTCAAAAAATGGCTAAAATTCCAGTTGAAATTTTTTCAAAGTCCCTTAAAAATTTTCCAATTTTTGTCCCAATTCTTCCCATTCCCATTGAAACTTTTCAAATCCCTCTCCAAATTGTTGAAATTCTCTTGAAGCTTTTAAAATTCTCTCTAGAATTTTCAAAATCCATGTCCACATGTTTACAATTTCACGTCAAAAAATGGCTAAAATTCCAGTTGAAATTTTTTCAAAGTCCCTGAAAAATTTTCCAATTTTTGTCCCAATTCTTCCCATTCCCATTGAAACTTTTCAAATCCCTCTCAAAATGGTTGAAATTCTCTTGAAGCTTTTAAAATTCTCTCTAGAATTTTCAAAATCCATGTCCACATGTTTACAATTTCATGTCAAAAAATGGCTAAAATTCCAGTTGAAATTTTTTCAAAGTCCCTTAAAAATTTTCCAATTTTTGTCCCAATTCTTCCCATTCCCATTGAAACTTTTCAAATCCCTCTCAAAATTGTTGAAATTCTCTTGAAGCTTTTAAAATTCTCTCTAGAATTTTCAAAATCCATGTCCACATGTTTACAATTTCACGTCAAAAAATGGCTAAAATTCCAGTTGAAATTTTTTCAAAGTCCCTTAAAAATTTTCCAATTTTTGTCCCAATTCTTCCCATTCCCATTGAAACTTTTCAAATCCCTCTCAAAATGGTTGAAATTCTCTTGAAGCTTTTAAAATTCTCTCTAGAATTTTCAAAATCCATGTCCACATGTTTACAACTTCACGTCAAAAAATGGCTAAAATTCCAGTTGAAATTTTTTCAAAGTCCCTTAAAAATTTTCCAATTTTTGTCCCAATTCTTCCCATTCCCATTGAAACTTTTCAAATCCCTCTCCAAATTGTTGAAATTCTCTTGAAGCTTTTAAAATTCTCTCTAGAATTTTCAAAATCCATGTCCACATGTTTACAATTTCACGTCAAAAAATGGCTAAAATTCCAGTTGAAATTTTTTCAAAGTCCCTGAAAAATTTTCCAATTTTTGTCCCAATTCTTCCCATTCCCATTGAAACTTTTCAAATCCCTCTCAAAATGGTTGAAATTCTCTTGAAGCTTTTAAAATTCTCTCTAGAATTTTCAAAATCCATGTCCACATGTTTACAATTTCATGTCAAAAAATGGCTAAAATTCCAGTTGAAATTTTTTCAAAGTCCCTTAAAAATTTTCCAATTTTTGTCCCAATTCTTCCCATTCCCATTGAAACTTTTCAAATCCCTCTCAAAATTGTTGAAATTCTCTTGAAGCTTTTAAAATTCTCTCTAGAATTTTCAAAATCCATGTCCACATGTTTACAATTTCACGTCAAAAAATGGCTAAAATTCCAGTTGAAATTTTTTCAAAGTCCCTTAAAAATTTTCCAATTTTTGTCCCAATTCTTCCCATTCCCATTGAAACTTTTCAAATCCCTCTCCAAATTGTTGAAATTCTCTTGAAGCTTTTAAAATTCTCTCTAGAATTTTCAAAATCCATGTCCACATGTTTACAATTTATCGCAAAAAAATGGCTAAAATTCCAGTGGAAATTTTTTCAAAGTCCCTTAAAAATTTTCCAATTTTTGTCCCAATTCTTCCCATTCCCATTGAAACTTTTCAAATCCCTCTCAAAATTGTTGAAATTCTCTTGAAGCTTTTAAAATTCTCTCCAGAATTTTCAAAATCCATGTCCACATGTTTACAATTTCACGTCAAAAAATGGCTAAAATTCCAGTTGAAATTTTTTCAAAGTCCCTTAAAAATTTTCCAATTTTTGTCCCAATTCTTCCCATTCCCATTGAAACTTTTCAAATCCCTCTCAAAATTGTTGAAATTCTCTTGAAGCTTTTAAAATTCTCTCTAGAATTTTCAAAATCCATGTCCACATGTTTACAATTTCACGTCAAAAAATGGCTAAAATTCCAGTTGAAATTTTTTCAAAGTCCCTGAAAAATTTTCCAATTTTTGTCCCAATTCTTCCCATTCCCATTGAAACTTTTCAAATCCCTCTCAAAATGGTTGAAATTCTCTTGAAGCTTTTAAAATTCTCTCTAGAATTTTCAAAATCCATGTCCACATGTTTACAATTTCACGTCAAAAAATGGCTAAAATTCCAGTTGAAATGTTTTCAAAGTCCCTTAAAAATTTTCCAATTTTTGTCCCAATTCTTCCCATTCCCATTGAAACTTTTCAAATCCCTCTCAAAATGGTTGAAATTCTCTTGAAGCTTTTAAAATTCTCTCTAGAATTTTCAAAATCCATGTCCACATGTTTACAACTTCACGTCAAAAAATGGCTAAAATTCCAGTTGAAATTTTTTCAAAGTCCCTTAAAAATTTTCCAATTTTTGTCCCAATTCTTCCCATTCCCATTGAAACTTTTCAAATCCCTCTCCAAATTGTTGAAATCCTCTTGAAGCTTTTAAAATTCTCTCTAGAATTTTCAAAATCCATGTCCACATGTTTACAATTTCACGTCAAAAAATGGCTAAAATTCCAGTGGAAATTTTTTCAAAGTCCCTTAAAAATTTTCCAATTTTTGTCCCAATTCTTCCCATTCCCATTGAAACTTTTCAAATCCCTCTCAAAATTGTTGAAATTCTCTTGAAGCTTTTAAAATTCTCTCCAGAATTTTCAAAATCCATGTCCACATGTTTACAATTTCACGCAAAAAAATGGCTAAAATTCCAGTTGAAATTTTTTCAAAGTCCCATAAAAATTTTCCAATTTTTGTCCCAATTCTTCCTATTCCCATTGAAACTTTTCAAATCCCTCTCAAAATTGTTGAAATTCTCTTGAAGCTTTTAAAATTCTCTCCAGAATTTTCAAAATCCATGTCCACATGTTTACAATTTCACATAAAAAAATGGCTAAAATTCCAGTTGAAATTTTTTCAAAGTCCCTTAAAAATTTTCCAATTTTTGTCCCAATTCTTCCCATTCCCATTGAAACTTTTCAAATCCCTCTCAAAATTGTTGAAATTCTCTTGAAGCTTTTAAAATTCTCTCTAGAATTTTCAAAATCCATGTCCACATGTTTACAATTTCACGTCAAAAAATGGCTAAAATTCCAGTTGAAATTTTTTCAAAGTCCCTTAAAAATTTTCCAATTTTTGTCCCAATTCTTCCCATTCCCATTGAAACTTTTCAAATCCCTCTCAAAATTGTTGAAATTCTCTTGAAGCTTTTAAAATTCTCTCCAGAATTTTCAAAATCCATGTCCACATGTTTACAATTTCACGTCAAAAAATGGCTAAAATTCCAGTTGAAATTTTTTCAAAGTCCCTTAAAAATTTTCCAATTTTTGTCCCAATTCTTCCCATTCCCATTGAAACTTTTCAAATCCCTCTCCAAATTGTTGAAATTCTCTTGAAGCTTTTAAAATTCTCTCTAGAATTTTCAAAATCCATGTCCACATGTTTACAATTTCACGTCAAAAAATGGCTAAAATTCCAGTTGAAATTTTTTCAAAGTCCCTTAAAAATTTTCCAATTTTTGTCCCAATTCTTCCCATTCCCATTGAAACTTTTCAAATCCCTCTCAAAATTGTTGAAATTCTCTTGAAGCTTTTAAAATTCTCTCCAGAATTTTCAAAATCCATGTCCACATGTTTACAATTTCACGTCAAAAAATGGCTAAAATTCCAGTGGAAATTTTTTCAAAGTCCCATAAAAATTTTCCAATTTTTGTCCCAATTCTTCCCATTCCCATTGAAACTTTTCAAATCCCTCTCCAAATTGTTGAAATTCTCTTGAAGCTTTTAAAATTCTCTCTAGAATTTTCAAAATCCATGTCCACATGTTTACAATTTCACGTCAAAAAATGGCTAAAATTCCAGTTGAAATTTTTTCAAAGTCCCTTAAAAATTTTCCAATTTTTGTCCCAATTCTTCCCATTCCCATTGAAACTTTTCAAATCCCTCTCAAAATTGTTGAAATTCTCTTGAAGCTTTTAAAATTCTCTCTAGAATTTTCAAAATCCATGTCCACATGTTTACAATTTCACGTCAAAAAATGGCTAAAATTCCAGTGGAAATTTTTTCAAAGTCCCTTAAAAATTTTCCAATTTTTGTCCCAATTCTTCCCATTCCCATTGAAACTTTTCAAATCCCTCTCAAAATTGTTGAAATTCTCTTGAAGCTTTTAAAATTCTCTCCAGAATTTTCAAAATCCATGTCCACATGTTTACAATTTCACGTCAAAAAATGGCTAAAATTCCAGTTGAAATTTTTTCAAAGTCCCTTAAAAATTTTCCAATTTTTGTCCCAATTCTTCCCATTCCCATTGAAACTTTTCAAATCCCTCTCCAAATTGTTGAAATTCTCTTGAAGCTTTTAAAATTCTCTCTAGAATTTTCAAAATCCATGTCCACATGTTTACAATTTCACGTCAAAAAATGGCTAAAATTCCAGTTGAAATTTTTTCAAAGTCCCTTAAAAATTTTCCAATTTTTGTCCCAATTCTTCCCATTCCCATTGAAACTTTTCAAATCCCTCTCAAAATTGTTGAAATTCTCTTGAAGCTTTTAAAATTCTCTCCAGAATTTTCAAAATCCATGTCCACATGTTTACAATTTCACGTCAAAAAATGGCTAAAATTCCAGTGGAAATTTTTTCAAAGTCCCATAAAAATTTTCCAATTTTTGTCCCAATTCTTCCCATTCCCATTGAAACTTTTCAAATCCCTCTCCAAATTGTTGAAATTCTCTTGAAGCTTTTAAAATTCTCTCTAGAATTTTCAAAATCCATGTCCACATGTTTACAATTTCACGTCAAAAAATGGCTAAAATTCCAGTTGAAATTTTTTCAAAGTCCCTTAAAAATTTTCCAATTTTTGTCCCAATTCTTCCCATTCCCATTGAAACTTTTCAAATCCCTCTCAAAATTGTTGAAATTCTCTTGAAGATTTTAAAATTCTCTCTAGAATTTTCAAAATCCATGTCCACATGTTTACAATTTCACGTCAAAAAATGGCTATAATTCCAGTTGAAATTTTTTCAAAGTCCCATAAAATTTTCCCATTTTTGTACCAATTCTTCCCATTCCCATTGAAACTTTTCAAATCCCTCTCAAAATTGTTGAAATTCTCTTGAAGCTTTTAAAATTCTCTCTAGAATTTTCAAAATCCATGTCCACATGTTTACAATTTCACGTCAAAAAATGGCTAAAATTCCAGTTGAAATTTTTTCAAAGTCCCTTAAAAATTTTCCAATTTTTGTCCCAATTCTTCCCATTCCCATTGAAACTTTTCAAATCCCTCTCAAAATTGTTGAAATTCTCTTGAAGCTTTTAAAATTCTCTCTAGAATTTTCAAAATCCATGTCCACATGTTTACAATTTCACGTCAAAAAATGGCTAAAATTCCAGTTGAAATTTTTTCAAAGTCCCTTAAAAATTTTCCAATTTTTGTCCCAATTCTTCCCATTCCCATTGAAACTTTTCAAATCCCTCTCAAAATTGTTGAAATTCTGTTGAAGCTTTTAAAATTCTCTCTAGAATTTTCAAAATCCATGTCCACATGTTTACAATTTCACGTCAAAAAATGGCTAAAATTCCAGTTGAAATTTTTTCAAAGTCCCTTAAAATTTTCCAATTTTTGTCCCAATTCTTCCCATTCCCATTGAAACTTTTCAAATCCCTCTCCAAATTGTTGAAATTCTCTTGTAGCTTTTAAAATTCTCTCTAGAATTTTCAAAATCCATGTCCACATGTTTACAATTTCACGTCAAAAAATGGCTAAAATTCCAGTTGAAATTTTTTCAAAGTCCCTTAAAAATTTTCCAATTTTTGTCCCAATTCTTCCCATTCCCATTGAAACTTTTCAAATCCCTCTCAAAATTGTTGAAATTCTCTTGAAGATTTTAAAATTCTCTCTAGAATTTTCAAAATCCATGTCCACAGGTTTACAATTTCACGTCAAAAAATGGCTAAAATTATAGTTGAAAGTTTTTCAAAGTCCCTGAAAAATTTTCCAATTTTTGTCCCAATTCTTCCCATTCCCATTGAAACTTTTCAAATCCCTCTCAAAATTGTTGAAATTCTGTTGAAGCTTTTAAAATTCTCTCCAGAATTTTCAAAATCCATGTCCACATGTTTACAATTTCACGTCAAAAAATGGCTAAAATTCCAGTTGAAATTTTTTCAAAGTCCCTTAAAAATTTTCCAATTTTTGTCCCAATTTTTCCCATTCCCATTGAAACTTTTCAAATCCCTCTCCAAATTGTTGAAATTCTCTTGAAGCTTTTAAAATTCTCTCTAGAATTTTCAAAATCCATGTCCACATCTTTAATATTTCACGTAAAAAATGCTAAAATTCCAGTTGAAATTTTTTCAAAGTCCCTTAAAAATTTTCCAATTTTTGTCCCAATTCTTCCCATTCCCATTGAAACTTTTCAAATCCCTCTCAAAATTGTTGAAATTCTCTTGAAGCTTTTAAAATTCTCTCTAGAATTTTCAAAATCCATGTCCACATGTTTACGATTTCACGTCAAAAAATGGCTAAAATTCCAGTTGAAATTTTTTCAAAGTCCCTTAAAAATTTTCCAATTTTTGTCCCAATTCTTCCCATTCCCATTGAAACTTTTCAAATCCCTCTCAAAATTGTTGAAATTCTGTTGAAGCTTTTAAAATTCTCTCTAGAATTTTCAAAATCCATGTCCACATGTTTACAATTTCACGTCAAAAAATTGCTAAAATTCCAGTTGAAATGTTTTCAAAGTCCCTTAAAAATTTTCCAATTTTTGTCCCAATTCTTCCCATTCCCATTGAAACTTTTCAAATCCCTCTCCAAATTGTTGAAATTCTCTTGAAGCTTTAAAAATTCTCTCTAGAATTTTCAAAATCCATGTCCACATGTTTACAATTTCACGTCAAAAAATGGCTAAAATTCCAGTGGAAATTTTTTCAAAGTCCCTTAATAATTTTCCAATTTTTGTCCCAATTCTTCCCATTCCCATTGAAACTTTTCAAATCCCTCTCAAAATTATTGAAATTCTGTTGAAGCTTTTAAAATTCTCTCTAGAATTTTCAAAATCCATGTCCACATGTTTACAATTTCACGTCAAAAAATTGCTAAAATTCCAGTTGAAATTTTTTCAAAGTCCCTTAAAAATTTTCCAATTTTTGTCCCAATTCTTCCCATTCCCATTGAAACTTTTCAAATCCCTCTCAAAATTGTTGAAATTCTCTTGAAGCTTTTAAAATTCTCTCTAGAATTTTCAAAATCCATGTCCACATGTTTACAATTTCACGTCAAAAAATGGCTAAAATTCCAGTTGAAATTTTTTCAAAGTCCCTTAAAAATTTTCCAATTTTTGTCCCAATTCTTCCCATTCCCATGGAAACTTTTCAAATCCCTCTCAAAATTGTTGAAATTCTGGTGAAGCTTTTAAAATTCTCTCTAGAATTTTCAAAATCCATGTCCACATGTTTACAATTTCACGCAAAAAAATGGCTAAAATTCCAGTGGAAATTTTTTCAAAGTCCCATAAAAATTTTCCAATTTTTGTCCCAATTCTTCCCATTCCCATTGAAACTTTTCAAATCCCTCTCAAAATTGTTGAAATTCTCTTGAAGCTTTTAAAATTCTCTCTAGAATTTTCAAAATCCATGTCCACATGTTTACAATTTCACATCAAAAAATGGCTAAAATTCCAGTTGAAATTTTTTCAAAGTCCCTTAAAAATTTTCCAATTTTTGTCCCAATTCTTCCCATTCCCATTGAAACTTTTCAAATCCCTCTCAAAATTGTTGAAATTCTCTTGAAGCTTTTAAAATTCTCTCCAGAATTTTCAAAATCCATGTCCACATGTTTACAATTTCACGTCAAAAAATGGCTAAAATTCCAGTGGAAATTTTTTCAAAGTCCCTTAAAAATTTTCCAATTTTTGTCCCAATTCTTCCCATTCCCATTGAAACTTTTCAAATCCCTCTCAAAATTGTTGAAATTCTCTTGAAGCTTTTAAAATTCTCTCCAGAATTTTCAAAATCCATGTCCACAAGTTTACTATTTCACGTAAAAAATGCTAAAATTCCAGTTGAAATTTTTTCAAAGTCCCTTAAAAATTTTCCAATTTTTGTCCCAATTCTTCCCATTCCCATTGAAACTTTTCAAATCCCTCTCCAAATTGTTGAAATTCTCTTGAAGCTTCTAAAATTCTCTCTAGAATTTTCAAAATCCATGTCCACATGTTTACAATTTCACGTCAAAAAATGGCTATAATTCCAGTTGAAATTTTTTCAAAGTCCCTTAAAAATTTTCCAATTTTTGTCCCAATTCTTCCCATTCCCATTGAAACTTTTCAAATCCCTCTCCAAATTGTTGAAATTCTGTTGAAGCTTTTAAAATTCTCTCTAGAATTTTCAAAATCCATGTCCACATGTTTACAATTTCACGTCAAAAAATGGCTAAAATTCCAGTTGAAATTTTTTCAAAGTCCCTTAAAAATTTTCCAATTTTTGTACCAATTCTTCCCATTCCCATTGAAACTTTTCAAATCCCTCTCCAAATTGTTGAAATTCTCTTGAAGCTTTTAAAATTCTCTCTAGAATTTTCAAAATCCATGTCCACATGTTTACAATTTCACGTCAAAAAATGGCTAAAATTCCAGTTGAAATTTTTTCAAAGTCCCTTAAAATTTTCCAATTTTTGTCCCAATTCTTCCCATTCCCATTGAAACTTTTCAAATCCCTCTCAAAATTGTTGAAATTCTCTTGTAGCTTTTAAAATTCTCTCTAGAATTTTCAAAATCCATGTCCACATGTTTACAATTTCACGTCAAAAAATGGCTAAAATTCCAGTTGAAATTTTTTCAAAGTCCCTTAAAAATTTTCCAATTTTTGTCCCAATTCTTCCCATTCCCATTGAAACTTTTCAAATCCCTCTCCAAATTGTTGAAATTCTCTTGAAGATTTTAAAATTCTCTCTAGAATTTTCAAAATCCATGTCCACAGGTTTACAATTTCACGTCAAAAAATGGCTAAAATTCCAGTTGAAATGTTTTCAAAGTCCCTTAAAAATTTTCCAATTTTTGTCCCAATTCTTCCCATTCCCATTGAAACTTTTCAAATCCCTCTCAAAATTGTTGAAATTCTGTTGAAGCTTTTAAAATTCTCTCTAGAATTTTCAAAATCCATGTCCACATGTTTACAATTTCACGTCAAAAAATGGCTATAATTCCAGTTGAAATTTTTTCAAAGTCCCTTAAAAATTTTCCAATTTTTGTCCCAATTCTTCCCATTCCCATTGAAACTTTTCAAATCCCTCTCAAAATTGTTGAAATTCTCTTGAAGCTTTTAAAATTCTCTCTAGAATTTTCAAAATCCATGTCCACATGTTTACAATTTCACGTCAAAAAATGGCTATAATTCCAGTTGAAATTTTTTCAAAGTCCCATAAAATTTTCCCATTTTTGTCCCAATTCTTCCCATTCCCATTGAAACTTTTCAAATCCCTCTCCAAATTGTTGAAATTCTCTTGAAGCTTTTAAAATTCTCTCTAGAATTTTCAAAATCCATGTCCACATGTTTACAATTTCACGTCAAAAAATGGCTAAAATTCCAGTGGAAATTTTTTCAAAGTCCCTTAAAAATGTTCCAATTTTTGTCCCAATTCTTCCCATTCCCATTGAAACTTTTCAAATCCCTCTCAAAATTGTTGAAATTCTGTTGAAGCTTTTAAAATTCTCTCTAGAATTTTCAAAATCCATGTCCACATGTTTACAATTTCACGTCAAAAAATGGCTAAAATTATAGTTGAAAGTTTTTCAAAGTCCCTGAAAAATTTTCCAATTTTTGTCCCAATTCTTCCCATTCCCATTGAAACTTTTCAAATCCCTCTCCAAATTGTTGAAATTCTCTTGAAGCTTTTAAAATTCTCTCTAGAATTTTCAAAATCCATGTCCACATGTTTACAATTTCACGTCAAAAAATGGCTAAAATTCCAGTTGAAATTTTTTCAAAGTCCCTTAAAAATTTTCCAATTTTTGTCCCAATTCTTCCCATTCCCATTGAAACTTTTCAAATCCCTCTCAAAATTGTTGAAATTCTCTTGAAGATTTTAAAATTCTCTCCAGAATTTTCAAAATCCATGTCCACATGTTTACAATTTCACGTCAAAAAATGGCTAAAATTCCAGTTGAAATTTTTTCAAAGTCCCTTAAAAATTTTCCAATTTTTGTCCCAATTCTTCCCATTCCCATTGAAACTTTTCAAATCCCTCTCCAAATTGTTGAAATTCTCTTGAAGCTTTTAAAATTCTCTCTAGAATTTTCAAAATCCATGTCCACATGTTTACAATTTCACATCAAAAATTTGCTAAAATTCCAGTTGCAATTTTTTCAAAGTCCCTGAAAAATTTTCCAATTTTTGTCCCAATTCTTCCCATTCCCATTGAAACTTTTCAAATCTCTCTCCAAATTGTTGAAATTCTGTTGAAGCTTTTAAAATTCTCTCTAGAACTTTCAAAATCCATGTCCACATGTTTACAATTTCACGTAAAAAAATTGCTAAAATTATAGTTGAAAGTTTTTCAAAGTCCCTGAAAAATTTTCCAATTTTTGTCCCAATTCTTCCCATTCCCATTGAAACTTTTCAAATCCCTCTCAAAATTGTTGAAATTCTGTTGAAGCTTTTAAAATTCTCTCCAGAATTTTCAAAATCCATGTCCACATGTTTACAATTTCACGCAAAAAAATGGCTAAAATTCCAGTTGAAATTTTTTCAAAGTCCCTTAAAAATTTTCCAATTTTTGTCCCAATTTTTCCCATTCCCATTGAAACTTTTCAAATCCCTCTCCAAATTGTTGAAATTCTCTTGAAGCTTTTAAAATTCTCTCCAGAATTTTCAAAATCCATGTCCACATCTTTAATATTTCACGTAAAAAATGCTAAAATTCCAGTTGAAATTTTTTCAAAGTCCCTTAAAAATTTTCCAATTTTTGTCCCAATTCTTCCCATTCCCATTGAAACTTTTCAAATCCCTCTCAAAATTGTTGAAATTCTCTTGAAGCTTTTAAAATTCTCTCTAGAATTTTCAAAATCCATGTCCACATGTTTACGATTTCACGTCAAAAAATGGCTAAAATTCCAGTTGAAATTTTTTCAAAGTCCCTTAAAAATTTTCCAATTTTTGTCCCAATTCTTCCCATTCCCATTGAAACTTTTCAAATCCCTCTCAAAATTGTTGAAATTCTGTTGAAGCTTTTAAAATTCTCTCTAGAATTTTCAAAATCCATGTCCACATGTTTACAATTTCACGTCAAAAAATGGCTAAAATTCCAGTTGAAATGTTTTCAAAGTCCCTTAAAAATTTTCCAATTTTTGTCCCAATTCTTCCCATTCCCATTGAAACTTTTCAAATCCCTCTCAAAATTGTTGAAATTCTGTTGAAGCTTTTAAAATTCTCTCTAGAATTTTCAAAATCCATGTCCACATGTTTACAATTTCACGTCAAAAAATGGCTAAAATTCCAGTTGAAATTTTTTCAAAGTCCCTTAAAAATTTTCCAATTTTTGTCCCAATTCTTCCCATTCCCATTGAAACTTTTCAAATCCCTCTCAAAATTATTGAAATTCTGTTGAAGCTTTTAAAATTCTCTCTAGAATTTTCAAAATCCATGTCCACATGTTTACAATTTCACGTCAAAAAATTGCTAAAATTCCAGTTGAAATTTTTTCAAAGTCCCTTAAAAATTTTCCAATTTTTGTCCCAATTCTTCCCATTCCCATTGAAACTTTTCAAATCCCTCTCCAAATTGTTGAAATTCTCTTGAAGCTTTTAAAATTCTCTCTAGAATTTTCAAAATCCATGTCCACATGTTTACAATTTCACGTAAAAAAATGGCTAAAATTCCAGTTGAAATTTTTTCAAAGTCCCTTAAAAATTTTCCAATTTTTGTCCCAATTCTTCCCATTCCCATTGAAACTTTTCAAATCCCTCTCAAAATTGTTGAAATTCTCTTGAAGCTTTTAAAATTCTCTCCAGAATTTTCAAAATCCATGTCCACATGTTTACAATTTCACGTCAAAAAATGGCTAAAATTCCAGTTGAAATTTTTTCAAAGTCCCTTAAAAATTTTCCAATTTTTGTCCCAATTCTTCCCATTCCCATTGAAACTTTTCAAATCCCTCTCAAAATTGTTGAAATTCTGTTGAAGCTTTTAAAATTCTCTCTAGAATTTTCAAAATCCATGTCCACATGTTTACAATTTCACGTCAAAAAATGGCTAAAATTCCAGTTGAAATGTTTTCAAAGTCCCTTAAAAATTTTCCAATTTTTGTCCCAATTCTTCCCATTCCCATTGAAACTTTTCAAATCCCTCTCAAAATTGTTGAAATTCTGTTGAAGCTTTTAAAATTCTCTCTAGAATTTTCAAAATCCATGTCCACATGTTTACAATTTCACGTCAAAAAATGGCTAAAATTCCAGTTGAAATTTTTTCAAAGTCCCTTAAAAATTTTCCAATTTTTGTCCCAATTCTTCCCATTCCCATTGAAACTTTTCAAATCCCTCTCAAAATTATTGAAATTCTGTTGAAGCTTTTAAAATTCTCTCTAGAATTTTCAAAATCCATGTCCACATGTTTACAATTTCACGTCAAAAAATTGCTAAAATTCCAGTTGAAATTTTTTCAAAGTCCCTTAAAAATTTTCCAATTTTTGTCCCAATTCTTCCCATTCCCATTGAAACTTTTCAAATCCCTCTCCAAATTGTTGAAATTCTCTTGAAGCTTTTAAAATTCTCTCTAGAATTTTCAAAATCCATGTCCACATGTTTACAATTTCACGTAAAAAAATGGCTAAAATTCCAGTTGAAATTTTTTCAAAGTCCCTTAAAAATTTTCCAATTTTTGTCCCAATTCTTCCCATTCCCATTGAAACTTTTCAAATCCCTCTCAAAATTGTTGAAATTCTCTTGAAGCTTTTAAAATTCTCTCCAGAATTTTCAAAATCCATGTCCACATGTTTACAATTTCACGCAAAAAAATGGCTAAAATTCCAGTGGAAATTTTTTCAAAGTCCCATAAAAATTTTCCAATTTTTGTCCCAATTCTTCCCATTCCCATTGAAACTTTTCAAATCCCTCTCAAAATTGTTGAAATTCTGTTGAAGCTTTTAAAATTCTCTCTAGAATTTTCAAAATCCATGTCCACATGTTTACAATTTCACGTCAAAAAATGGCTAAAATTCCAGTTGAAATTTTTTCAAAGTCCCTTAAAAATTTTCCAATTTTTGTCCCAATTCTTCCCATTCCCATTGAAACTTTTCAAATCCCTCTCAAAATTGTTGAAATTCTCTTGAAGCTTTTAAAATTCTCTCCAGAATTTTCAAAATCCATGTCCACATGTTTACAATTTCACGTCAAAAAATGGCTAAAATTCCAGTTGAAATTTTTTCAAAGTCCCTTAAAAATTTTCCAATTTTTGTCCCAATTCTTCCCATTCCCATTGAAACTTTTCAAATCTCTCTCAAAATTGTTGAAATTCTGTTGAAGCTTTTAAAATTCTCTCTAGAACTTTCAAAATCCATGTCCACATGTTTACAATTTCACGTAAAAAAATGGCTAAAATTCCAGTTGAAATTTTTTCAAAGTCCCTTAAAAATTTTCCAATTTTTGTCCCAATTCTTCCCATTCTCATTGAAACTTTTCAAATCCCTCTCAAAATTGTTGAAATTCTCTTGAAGCTTTTAAAATTCTCTCTAGAATTTTCAAAATCCATGTCCACATGTTTACTATTTCACGTAAAAAATGCTAAAATTCCAGTTGAAATTTTTTCAAAGTCCCTTAAAAATTTTCCAATTTTTGTCCCAATTCTTCCCATTCCCATTGAAACTTTTCAAATCCCTCTCAAAATTGTTGAAATTCTCTTGAAGCTTCTAAAATTCTCTCTAGAATTTTCAAAATCCATGTCCACATGTTTACAATTTCACGTCAAAAAATGGCTAAAATTCCAGTTGAAATTTTTTCAAAGTCCCTTAAAAATTTTCCAATTTTTGTCCCAATTCTTCCCATTCCCATTGAAACTTTTCAAATCCCTCTCAAAATTGTTGAAATTCTCTTGAAGCTTTTAAAATTCTCTCTAGAATTTTCAAAATCCATGTCCACATGTTTACAATTTCACGTCAAAAAATGGCTAAAATTCCAGTTGAAATTTTTTCAAAGTCCCTTAAAAATTTTCCAATTTTTGTCCCAATTCTTCCCATTCCCATTGAAACTTTTCAAATCCCTCTCAAAATTGTTGAAATTCTCTTGAAGCTTTTAAAATTCTCTCTAGAATTTTCAAAATCCATGTCCACATGTTTACAATTTCACGTCAAAAAATGGCTATAATTCCAGTTGAAATTTTTTCAAAGTCCCATAAAATTTTCCCATTTTTGTCCCAATTCTTCCCATTCCCATTGAAACTTTTCAAATCCCTCTCCAAATTGTTGAAATTCTCTTGAAGCTTTTAAAATTCTCTCTAGAATTTTCAAAATCCATGTCCACATGTTTACAATTTCACGTCAAAAAATGGCTAAAATTCCAGTGGAAATTTTTTCAAAGTCCCTTAAAAATGTTCCAATTTTTGTCCCAATTCTTCCCATTCCCATTGAAACTTTTCAAATCCCTCTCAAAATTGTTGAAATTCTGTTGAAGCTTTTAAAATTCTCTCTAGAATTTTCAAAATCCATGTCCACATGTTTACAATTTCACGTCAAAAAATGGCTAAAATTCCAGTTGAAATTTTTTCAAAGTCCCTTAAAAATTTTCCAATTTTTGTCCCAATTCTTCCCATTCCCATTGAAACTTTTCAAATCCCTCTCAAAATTGTTGAAATTCTCTTGAAGCTTTTAAAATTCTCTCTAGAATTTTCAAAATCCATGTCCACATGTTTACAATTTCACGTAAAAAAATGGCTAAAATTCCAGTTGAAATTTTTTCAAAGTCCCTTAAAAATTTTCCAATTTTTGTCCCAATTCTTCCCATTCCCATTGAAACTTTTCAAATCCCTCTCAAAATTGTTGAAATTCTGTTGAAGCTTTTAAAATTCTCTCTAGAATTTTCAAAATCCATGTCCACATGTTTACAATTTCACGTCAAAAAATGGCTAAAATTCCAGTGGAAATTTTTTCAAAGTCCCTTAAAAATTTTCCAATTTTTGTCCCAATTCTTCCCATTCCCATTGAAACTTTTCAAATCCCTCTCCAAATTGTTGAAATTCTCTTGAAGCTTTTAAAATTCTCTCTAGAATTTTCAAAATCCATGTCCACATGTTTACAATTTCACATCAAAAATTTGCTAAAATTCCAGTTGCAATTTTTTCAAAGTCCCTGAAAAATTTTCCAATTTTTGTCCCAATTCTTCCCATTCCCATTGAAACTTTTCAAATCTCTCTCCAAATTGTTGAAATTCTGTTGAAGCTTTTAAAATTCTCTCTAGAACTTTCAAAATCCATGTCCACATGTTTACAATTTCACGTAAAAAAATTGCTAAAATTATAGTTGAAAGTTTTTCAAAGTCCCTGAAAAATTTTCCAATTTTTGTCCCAATTCTTCCCATTCCCATTGAAACTTTTCAAATCCCTCTCAAAATTGTTGAAATTCTGTTGAAGCTTTTAAAATTCTCTCCAGAATTTTCAAAATCCATGTCCACATGTTTACAATTTCACGCAAAAAAATGGCTAAAATTCCAGTTGAAATTTTTTCAAAGTCCCTTAAAAATTTTCCAATTTTTGTCCCAATTTTTCCCATTCCCATTGAAACTTTTCAAATCCCTCTCCAAATTGTTGAAATTCTCTTGAAGCTTTTAAAATTCTCTCCAGAATTTTCAAAATCCATGTCCACATCTTTAATATTTCACGTAAAAAATGCTAAAATTCCAGTTGAAATTTTTTCAAAGTCCCTTAAAAATTTTCCAATTTTTGTCCCAATTCTTCCCATTCCCATTGAAACTTTTCAAATCCCTCTCAAAATTGTTGAAATTCTCTTGAAGCTTTTAAAATTCTCTCTAGAATTTTCAAAATCCATGTCCACATGTTTACGATTTCACGTCAAAAAATGGCTAAAATTCCAGTTGAAATTTTTTCAAAGTCCCTTAAAAATTTTCCAATTTTTGTCCCAATTCTTCCCATTCCCATTGAAACTTTTCAAATCCCTCTCAAAATTGTTGAAATTCTGTTGAAGCTTTTAAAATTCTCTCTAGAATTTTCAAAATCCATGTCCACATGTTTACAATTTCACGTCAAAAAATTGCTAAAATTCCAGTTGAAATGTTTTCAAAGTCCCTTAATAATTTTCCAATTTTTGTCCCAATTCTTCCCATTCCCATTGAAACTTTTCAAATCCCTCTCAAAATTATTGAAATTCTGTTGAAGCTTTTAAAATTCTCTCTAGAATTTTCAAAATCCATGTCCACATGTTTACAATTTCACGTCAAAAAGCTGCTAAAATTCCAGTTGAAATTTTTTCAAAGTCCCTTAAAAATTTTCCAATTTTTGTCCCAATTCTTCCCATTCCCATTGAAACTTTTCAAATCCCTCTCCAAATTGTTGAAATTCTCTTGAAGCTTTTAAAATTCTCTCTAGAATTTTCAAAATCCATGTCCACATGTTTACAATTTCACGTCAAAAAATGGCTAAAATTCCAGTTGAAATGTTTTCAAAGTCCCTTAAAAATTTTCCAATTTTTGTCCCAATTCTTCCCATTCCCATTGAAACTTTTCAAATCCCTCTCAAAATTGTTGAAATTCTCTTGAAGCTTTTAAAATTCTCTCCAGAATTTTCAAAATCCATGTCCACATGTTTACAATTTCACGTCAAAAAATGGCTAAAATTCCAGTGGAAATTTTTTCAAAGTCCCTTAAAAATTTTCCAATTTTTGTCCCAATTCTTCCCATTCCCATTGAAACTTTTCAAATCTCTCTCAAAATTGTTGAAATTCTGTTGAAGCTTTTAAAATTCTCTCTAGAACTTTCAAAATCCATGTCCACATGTTTACAATTTCACGTAAAAAAATGGCTAAAATTCCAGTTGAAATTTTTTCAAAGTCCCTTAAAAATTTTCCAATTTTTGTCCCAATTCTTCCCATTCTCATTGAAACTTTTCAAATCCCTCTCAAAATTGTTGAAATTCTCTTGAAGCTTTTAAAATTCTCTCTAGAATTTTCAAAATCCATGTCCACATGTTTACTATTTCACGTAAAAAATGCTAAAATTCCAGTTGAAATTTTTTCAAAGTCCCTTAAAAATTTTCCAATTTTTGTCCCAATTCTTCCCATTCCCATTGAAACTTTTCAAATCCCTCTCAAAATTGTTGAAATTCTCTTGAAGCTTCTAAAATTCTCTCTAGAATTTTCAAAATCCATGTCCACATGTTTACAATTTCACGTCAAAAAATGGCTAAAATTCCAGTTGAAATTTTTTCAAAGTCCCTTAAAAATTTTCCAATTTTTGTCCCAATTCTTCCCATTCCCATTGAAACTTTTCAAATCCCTCTCAAAATTGTTGAAATTCTCTTGAAGCTTTTAAAATTCTCTCTAGAATTTTCAAAATCCATGTCCACATGTTTACAATTTCACGTCAAAAAATGGCTAAAATTCCAGTTGAAATTTTTTCAAAGTCCCTTAAAAATTTTCCAATTTTTGTCCCAATTCTTCCCATTCCCATTGAAACTTTTCAAATCCCTCTCAAAATTGTTGAAATTCTCTTGAAGCTTTTAAAATTCTCTCTAGAATTTTCAAAATCCATGTCCACATGTTTACAATTTCACGTCAAAAAATGGCTAAAATTCCAGTTGAAATTTTTTCAAAGTCCCTTAAAAATTTTCCAATTTTTGTCCCAATTCTTCCCATTCCCATTGAAACTTTTCAAATCCCTCTCCAAATTGTTGAAATTCTCTTGAAGCTTTTAAAATTCTCTCTAGAATTTTCAAAATCCATGTCCACATGTTTACAATTTCACGCAAAAAAATGGCTAAAATTCCAGTGGAAATTTTTTCAAAGTCCCATAAAAATTTTCCAATTTTTGTCCCAATTCTTCCCATTCCCATTGAAACTTTTCAAATCCCTCTCCAAATTGTTGAAATTCTCTTGAAGCTTTTAAAATTCTCTCTAGAATTTTCAAAATCCATGTCCACATGTTTACAATTTCACGTCAAAAAATGGCTAAAATTCCAGTTGAAATTTTTTCAAAGTCCCTTAAAAATTTTCCAATTTTTGTCCCAATTCTTCCCATTCCCATTGAAACTTTTCAAATCCCTCTCAAAATTGTTGAAATTCTCTTGAAGCTTTTAAAATTCTCTCCAGAATTTTCAAAATCCATGTCCACATGTTTACAATTTCACGTCAAAAAATGGCTAAAATTCCAGTGGAAATTTTTTCAAAGTCCCTTAAAAATTTTCCAATTTTTGTCCCAATTCTTCCCATTCCCATTGAAACTTTTCAAATCTCTCTCAAAATTGTTGAAATTCTGTTGAAGCTTTTAAAATTCTCTCTAGAACTTTCAAAATCCATGTCCACATGTTTACAATTTCACGTAAAAAAATGGCTAAAATTCCAGTTGAAATTTTTCAAAGTCCCTTAAAAATTTTCCAATTTTTGTCCCAATTCTTCCCATTCCCATTGAAACTTTTCAAATCCCTCTCCAAATTGTTGAAATTCTCTTGAAGCTTTTAAAATTCTCTCCAGAATTTTCAAAATCCATGTCCACATGTTTACAATTTCACGTCAAAAAATGGCTAAAATTCCAGTTGAAATTTTTTCAAAGTCCCTTAAAAATTTTCCAATTTTTGTCCCAATTCTTCCCATTCTCATTGAAACTTTTCAAATCCCTCTCAAAATTGTTGAAATTCTCTTGAAGCTTTTAAAATTCTCTCTAGAATTTTCAAAATCCATGTCCACATGTTTACTATTTCACGTAAAAAATGCTAAAATTCCAGTTGAAATTTTTTCAAAGTCCCTTAAAAATTTTCCAATTTTTGTCCCAATTCTTCCCATTCCCATTGAAACTTTTCAAATCCCTCTCAAAATTGTTGAAATTCTCTTGAAGCTTCTAAAATTCTCTCTAGAATTTTCAAAATCCATGTCCACATGTTTACAATTTCACGTCAAAAAATGGCTAAAATTCCAGTTGAAATTTTTTCAGTCCCTTAAAAATTTTCCAATTTTTGTCCCAATTCTTCCCATTCCCATTGAAACTTTTCAAATCCCTCTCCAAATTGTTGAAATTCTCTTGAAGCTTTTAAAATTCTCTCTAGAATTTTCAAAATCCATGTCCACATGTTTACAATTTCACGCAAAAAAATGGCTAAAATTCCAGTGGAAATTTTTTCAAAGTCCCATAAAAATTTTCCAATTTTTGTCCCAATTCTTCCCATTCCCATTGAAACTTTTCAAATCCCTCTCAAAATTGTTGAAATTCTCTTGAAGCTTTTAAAATTCTCTCTAGAATTTTCAAAATCCATGTCCACATGTTTACAATTTCACGTCAAAAAATGGCTAAAATTCCAGTTGAAATTTTTTCAAAGTCCCTTAAAAATTTTCCAATTTTTGTCCCAATTCTTCCCATTCCCATTGAAACTTTTCAAATCCCTCTCCAAATTGTTGAAATTCTCTTGAAGCTTTTAAAATTCTCTCCAGAATTTTCAAAATCCATGTCCACATGTTTACAATTTCACGTCAAAAAATGGCTAAAATTCCAGTGGAAATTTTTTCAAAGTCCCTTAAAAATTTTCCAATTTTTGTCCCAATTCTTCCATTCCCATTGAAACTTTTCAAATCCCTCTCAAAATTGTTGAAATTCTCTTGAAGCTTTTAAAATTCTCTCTAGAATTTTCAAAATCCATGTCCACATGTTTACAATTTCACGTCAAAAAATGGCTAAAATTCCAGTTGAAATTTTTTCAAAGTCCCTTAAAAATTTTCCAATTTTTGTCCCAATTCTTCCCATTCCCATTGAAACTTTTCAAATCCCTCTCAAAATGGTTGAAATTCTCTTGAAGCTTTTAAAATTCTCTCTAGAATTTTCAAAATCCATGTCCACATGTTTACAATTTCACGTCAAAAAATGGCTAAAATTCCAGTGGAAATTTTTTCAAAGTCCCTTAAAAATTTTCCAATTTTTGTCCCAATTCTTCCCATTCCCATTGAAACTTTTCAAATCCCTCTCCAAATTGTTGAAATTCTCTTGAAGCTTCTAAAATTCTCTCTAGAATTTTCAAAATCCATGTCCACATGTTTACAATTTCACGTCAAAAAATGGCTAAAATTCCAGTTGAAATTTTTTCAAAGTCCCTTAAAAATTTTCCAATTTTTGTCCCAATTCTTCCCATTCCCATTGAAACTTTTCAAATCCCTCTCCAAATTGTTGAAATTCTCTTGAAGCTTTTAAAATTCTCTCTAGAATTTTCAAAATCCATGTCCACATGTTTACAATTTCACGTCAAAAAATGGCTAAAATTCCAGTTGAAATTTTTTCAAAGTCCCTTAAAAATTTTCCAATTTTTGTCCCAATTCTTCCCATTCCCATTGAAACTTTTCAAAACCCTCTCAACATTGTTGAAATTCTCTTGAAACATTTAAAATTCTCTCTAGAATTTTCAAAATCCATGTCCACATGTTTACAATTTCACGTCAAAAAATGGCTAAAATTCCAGTTGAAATGTTTTCAAAGTCCCTTAAAAATTTTCCAATTTTTGTCCCAATTCTTCCCATTCCCATTGAAACTTTTCAAATCCCTCTCAAAATTGTTGAAATTCTCTTGAAGCTTTTAAAATTCTCTCTAGAATTTTCAAAATCCATGTCCACATGTTTACAATTTCACGTCAAAAAATGGCTAAAATTCCAGTGGAAATTTTTTCAAAGTCCCTGAAAAATTTTCCAATTTTTGTCCCAATTCTTCCCATTCCCATTGAAACTTTTCAAATCCCTCTCAAAATGGTTGAAATTCTCTTGAAGCTTTTAAAATTCTCTCTAGAATTTTCAAAATCCATGTCCACATGTTTACAATTTCACGTCAAAAAATGGCTAAAATTCCAGTTGAAATGTTTTCAAAGTCCCTTAAAAATTTTCCAATTTTTGTCCCAATTCTTCCCATTCCCATTGAAACTTTTCAAATCCCTCTCAAAATGGTTGAAATTCTCTTGAAGCTTTTAAAATTCTCTCTAGAATTTTCAAAATCCATGTCCACATGTTTACAATTTCACGTCAAAAAATGGCTAAAATTCCAGTTGAAATTTTTTCAAAGTCCCTTAAAAATTTTCCAATTTTTGTCCCAATTCTTCCCATTCCCATTGAAACTTTTCAAATCCCTCTCAAAATTGTTGAAATTCTCTTGAAGCTTTTAAAATTCTCTCTAGAATTTTCAAAATCCATGTCCACATGTTTACAATTTCACGTCAAAAAATGGCTAAAATTCCAGTTGAAATTTTTTCAAAGTCCCTTAAAAATTTTCCAATTTTTGTCCCAATTCTTCCCATTCCCATTGAAACTTTTCAAATCCCTCTCAACATTGTTGAAATTCTCTTGAAGCTTTTAAAATTCTCTCCAGAATTTTCAAAATCCATGTCCACATGTTTACAATTTCATGTCAAAAAATGGCTAAAATTCCAGTGGAAATTTTTTCAAAGTCCCTTAAAAATTTTCCAATTTTTGTCCCAATTCTTCCCATTCCCATTGAAACTTTTCAAATCCCTCTCCAAATTGTTGAAATTCTCTTGAAGCTTTTAAAATTCTCTCTAGAATTTTCAAAATCCATGTCCACATGTTTACAATTTCACGTCAAAAAATGGCTAAAATTCCAGTTGAAATTTTTTCAAAGTCCCTTAAAAATTTTCCAATTTTTGTCCCAATTCTTCCCATTCCCATTGAAACTTTTCAAATCCCTCTCAAAATGGTTGAAATTCTCTTGAAGCTTTTAAAATTCTCTCTAGAATTTTCAAAATCCATGTCCACATGTTTACAATTTCACGTCAAAAAATGGCTAAAATTCCAGTTGAAATTTTTTCAAAGTCCCTTAAAAATTTTCCAATTTTTGTCCCAATTCTTCCCATTCCCATTGAAACTTTTCAAATCCCTCTCAAAATTGTTGAAATTCTGTTGAAGCTTTTAAAATTCTCTCTAGAATTTTCAAAATCCATGTCCACATGTTTACAATTTCACGTCAAAAAATGGCTAAAATTCCAGTTGAAATTTTTTCAAAGTCCCTTAAAAATTTTCCAATTTTTGTCCCAATTCTTCCCATTCCCATTGAAACTTTTCAAATCCCTCTCAAAATGGTTGAAATTCTCTTGAAGCTTTTAAAATTCTCTCTAGAATTTTCAAAATCCATGTCCACATGTTTACAATTTCACGTCAAAAAATGGCTAAAATTCCAGTTGAAATTTTTTCAAAGTCCCTTAAAAATTTTCCAATTTTTGTCCCAATTCTTCCCATTCCCATTGAAACTTTTCAAATCCCTCTCCAAATTGTTGAAATTCTCTTGAAGCTTTTAAAATTCTCTCTAGAATTTTCAAAATCCATGTCCACATGTTTACAATTTCACGTCAAAAAATGGCTAAAATTCCAGTTGAAATTTTTTCAAAGTCCCTGAAAAATTTTCCAATTTTTGTCCCAATTCTTCCCATTCCCATTGAAACTTTTCAAATCCCTCTCCAAATTGTTGAAATTCTCTTGAAGCTTTTAAAATTCTCTCTAGAATTTTCAAAATCCATGGCCACATGTTTACAACTTCACGTCAAAAAATGGCTAAAATTCCAGTGGAAATTTTTTCAAAGTCCCTGAAAAATTTTCCAATTTTTGTCCCAATTCTTCCCATTCCCATTGAAACTTTTCAAATCCCTCTCCAAATTGTTGAAATTCTCTTGAAGCTTTTAAAATTCTCTCTAGAATTTTCAAAATCCATGTCCACATGTTTACAATTTCACGTCAAAAAATGGCTAAAATTCCAGTGGAAATTTTTTCAAAGTCCCTTAAAAATTTTCCAATTTTTGTCCCAATTCTTCCCATTCCCATTGAAACTTTTCAAATCCCTCTCAAAATTGTTGAAATTCTCTTGAAGCTTTTAAAATTCTCTCTAGAATTTTCAAAATCCATGTCCACATGTTTACAATTTCACGTCAAAAAATGGCTAAAATTCCAGTTGAAATTTTTTCAAAGTCCCTTAAAAATTTTCCAATTTTTGTCCCAATTCTTCCCATTCCCATTGAAACTTTTCAAATCCCTCTCCAAATTGTTGAAATTCTCTTGAAGCTTTTAAAATTCTCTCCAGAATTTTCAAAATCCATGTCCACATGTTTACAATTTCACGTCAAAAAATGGCTAAAATTCCAGTTGAAATTTTTTCAAAGTCCCTTAAAAATTTTCCAATTTTTGTCCCAATTCTTCCCATTCCCATTGAAACTTTTCAAATCCCTCTCAAAATTGTTGAAATTCTCTTGAAGCTTTTAAAATTCTCTCCAGAATTTTCAAAATCCATGTCCACATGTTTACAATTTCACGTCAAAAAATGGCTAAAATTCCAGTGGAAATTTTTTCAAAGTCCCTTAAAAATTTTCCAATTTTTGTCCCAATTCTTCCCATTCCCATTGAAACTTTTCAAATCCCTCTCAAAATGGTTGAAATTCTCTTGAAGCTTTTAAAATTCTCTCTAGAATTTTCAAAATCCATGTCCACATGTTTACAATTTCATGTCAAAAAATGGCTAAAATTCCAGTTGAAATTTTTTCAAAGTCCCTTAAAAATTTTCCAATTTTTGTCCCAATTCTTCCCATTCCCATTGAAACTTTTCAAATCCCTCTCAAAATGGTTGAAATTCTCTTGAAGCTTTTAAAATTCTCTCTAGAATTTTCAAAATCCATGTCCACATGTTTACAATTTCACGTCAAAAAATGGCTAAAATTCCAGTTGAAATTTTTTCAAAGTCCCTTAAAAATTTTCCAATTTTTGTCCCAATTCTTCCCATTCCCATTGAAACTTTTCAAATCCCTCTCCAAATTGTTGAAATTCTCTTGTAGCTTTTAAAATTCTCTCCAGAATTTTCAAAATCCATGTCCACATGTTTACAATTTCACGTCAAAAAATGGCTAAAATTCCAGTTGACATTTTTTCAAAGTCCCTTAGAAATTTTCTAATATTTGTCCCAATTCTTCCCATTCCCATTGAAACTTTTCAAATCCCTCTCAAAATGGTTGAAATTCTCTTGAAACTTTTAAAATTCTCTCTAGAATTTTCAAAATCCATGTCCACATGTTTACAATTTCACGTCAAAAAATGGCTATAATTCCAGTTGAAATTTTTTCAAAGTCCCTTAAAAATTTTCCAATTTTTGTCCCAATTCTTCCCATTCCCATTGAAACTTTTCAAATCCCTCTCAAAATGGTTGAAATTCTCTTGAAGCTTTTAAAATTCTCTCTAGAATTTTCAAAATCCATGTCCACAGGTTTACAATTTCACGTCAAAAAATGGCTAAAATTCCAGTTGAAATTTTTTCAGTCCCTTAAAAATTTTCCAATTTTTGTCCCAATTCTTCCCATTCCCATTGAAACTTTTCAAATCCCTCTCCAAATTGTTGAAATTCTCTTGAAGCTTTTAAAATTCTCTCTAGAATTTTCAAAATCCATGTCCACATGTTTACAATTTCACGTCAAAAAATGGCTAAAATTCCAGTTGAAATTTTTTCAAAGTCCCTTAAATATTTTCCAATTTTTGTCCCAATTCTTCCCATTCCCATTGAAACTTTTCAAATCCCTCTCCAAATTGTTGAAATTCTCTTGAAGCTTTTAAAATTATCTCTAGAATTTTCAAAATCCATGTCCACATGTTTACAATTTCACGTCAAAAAATGGCTAAAATTCCAGTTGAAATTTTTTCAAAGTCCCTTAAAAATTTTCCAATTTTTGTCCCAATTCTTCCCATTCCCATTGAAACTTTTCAAATCCCTCTCCAAATTGTTGAAATTCTCTTGAAGCTTTTAAAATTCTCTCTAGAATTTTCAAAATCCATGTCCACATGTTTACAATTTCACGTCAAAAAATGGCTAAAATTCCAGTTGAAATTTTTTCAAAGTCCCTTAAAAATTTTCCAATTTTTGTCCCAATTCTTCCCATTCCCATTGAAACTTTTCAAATCCCTCTCAAAATTGATGAAATTCTCTTGAAGCTTTTAAAATTCTCTCCAGAATTTTCAAAATCCATGTCCACATGTTTACAATTTCATGTCAAAAAATGGCTAAAATTCCAGTTGAAATTTTTTCAAAGTCCCTTAAAAATTTTCCAATTTTTGTCCCAATTCTTCCCATTCCCATTGAAACTTTTCAAATCCCTCTCAAAATGGTTGAAATTCTCTTGAAGCTTTTAAAATTCTCTCTAGAATTTTCAAAATCCATGTCCACATGTTTACAATTTCATGTCAAAAAATGGCTAAAATTCCAGTTGAAATTTTTTTCAAAGTCCCTTAAAAATTTTCCAATTTTTGTCCCAATTCTTCCCATTCCCATTGAAACTTTTCAAATCCCTCTCAAAATTGTTGAAATTCTCTTGAAGCTTTTAAAATTCTCTCTAGAATTTTCAAAATCCATGTCCACATGTTTACAATTTCACGTCAAAAAATGGCTAAAATTCCAGTTGAAATTTTTTCAAAGTCCCTTAAAAATTTTCCAATTTTTGTCCCAATTCTTCCCATTCCCATTGAAACTTTTCAAATCCCTCTCAAAATTGTTGAAATTCTCTTGTAGCTTTTAAAATTCTCTCTAGAATTTTCAAAATCCATGTCCACATGTTTACAATTTCACGTCAAAAAATGGCTAAAATTCCAGTTGAAATTTTTTCAAAGTCCCTTAGAAATTTTCCAATATTTGTCCCAATTCCTCCCATTCCCATTGAAACTTTTCAAATCCCTCTCAAAATGGTTGAAATTCTCTTGAAACTTTTAAAATTCTCTCTAGAATTTTCAAAATCCATGTCCACATGTTTACAATTTCACGTCAAAAAATGGCTATAAATTCCAGTTGAAATTTTTTCAAGTCCCTTAAAAATTTTCCAATTTTTGTCCCAATTCTTCCCATTCCCATTGAAACTTTTCAAATCCCTCTCCAAATTGTTGAAATTCTCTTGAAGCTTTTAAAATTCTCTCTAGAATTTTCAAAATCCATGTCCACAGGTTTACAATTTCACGTCAAAAAATGGCTAAAATTCCAGTTGAAATTTTTTCAGTCCCTTAAAAATTTTCCAATTTTTGTCCCAATTCTTCCCATTCCCATTGAAACTTTTCAAATCCCTCTCCAAATTGTTGAAATTCTCTTGAAGCTTTTAAAATTCTCTCTAGAATTTTCAAAATCCATGTCCACATGTTTACAATTTCACGTCAAAAAATGGCTAAAATTCCAGTTGAAATTTTTTCAAAGTCCCTTAAAAATTTTCCAATTTTTGTCCCAATTCTTCCCATTCCCATTGAAACTTTTCAAATCCCTCTCCAAATTGTTGAAATTCTCTTGAAGCTTTTAAAATTCTCTCCAGAATTTTCAAAATCCATGTCCACATGTTTACAATTTCACGTCAAAAAATGGCTAAAATTCCAGTTGAAATTTTTTCAAAGTCCCTTAAAAATTTTCCAATTTTTGTCCCAATTCTTCCCATTCCCATTGAAACTTTTCAAATCCCTCTCCAAATTGTTGAAATTCTCTTGAAGCTTTTAAAATTCTCTCCAGAATTTTCAAAATCCATGTCCACATGTTTACAATTTCACGTCAAAAAATGGCTAAAATTCCAGTTGAAATTTTTTCAAAGTCCCTTAAAAATTTTCCAATTTTTGTCCAATTCTTCCCATTCCCATTGAAACTTTTCAAATCCCTCTCCAAATTGTTGAAATTCTCTTGAAGCTTTTAAAATTCTCTCCAGAATTTTCAAAATCCATGTCCACATGTTTACAATTTCACGTCAAAAAATGGCTAAAATTCCAGTTGAAATTTTTTCAAAGTCCCTTAAAAATTTTCCAATTTTTGTCCCAATTCTTCCCATTCCCATTGAAACTTTTCAAATCCCTCTCCAAATTGTTGAAATTCTCTTGAAGCTTTTAAAATTCTCTCCAGAATTTTCAAAATCCATGTCCACATGTTTACAATTTCACGTCAAAAAATGGCTAAAATTCCAGTTGAAATTTTTTCAAAGTCCCTTAAAAATTTTCCAATTTTTGTCCCAATTCTTCCCATTCCCATTGAAACTTTTCAAATCCCTCTCAAAATGGTTGAAATTCTCTTGAAGCTTTTAAAATTCTCTCTAGAATTTTCAAAATCCATGTCCACATGTTTACAATTTCATGTCAAAAAATGGCTAAAATTCCAGTTGAAATTTTTTCAAAGTCCCTTAAAAATTTTCCAATTTTTGTCCCAATTCTTCCCATTCCCATTGAAACTTTTCAAATCCCTCTCCAAATTGTTGAAATTCTCTTGAAGCTTTTAAAATTCTCTCTAGAATTTTCAAAATCCATGTCCACATGTTTACAATTTCACGTCAAAAAATGGCTAAAATTCCAGTTGAAATTTTTTCAAAGTCCCTTAAAAATTTTCCAATTTTTGTCCCAATTCTTCCCATTCCCATTGAAACTTTTCAAATCCCTCTCCAAATTGTTGAAATTCTCTTGAAGCTTTTAAAATTCTCTCTAGAATTTTCAAAATCCATGTCCACATGTTTACAATTTCACGTCAAAAAATGGCTAAAATTCCAGTTGAAATTTTTTCAAAGTCCCTTAAAAATTTTCCAATTTTTGTCTCAATTCTTCCCATTCCCATTGAAACTTTTCAAATCCCTCTCAAAATTGTTGAAATTCTCTTGTAGCTTTTAAAATTCTCTCCAGAATTTTCAAAATCCATGTCCACATGTTTACAATTTCACGTCAAAAAATGGCTAAAATTCCAGTTGAAATTTTTTCAAAGTCCCTTAAAAATTTTCCAATTTTTGTCCCAATTCTTCCCATTCCCATTGAAACTTTTCAAATCCCTCTCCAAATTGTTGAAATTCTCTCGAAGCTTTTAAAATTCTCTCCAGAATTTTCAAAATCCATGTCCACATGTTTACAATTTCACGTCAAAAAATGGCTAAAATTCCAGTTGAAATTTTTTCAAAGTCCCTTAAAAGTTTTCCAATTTTTGTCCCAATTCTTCCCATTCCCATTGAAACTTTTCAAATCCCTCTCCAAATTGTTGAAATTCTCTTGAAGCTTTTAAAATTCTCTCTAGAATTTTCAAAATCCATGGCCACATGTTTACAATTTCACGTCAAAAAATGGCTAAAATTCCAGTTGAAATTTTTTCAAAGTCCCTTAGAAATTTTCCAATATTTGTCCCAATTCTTCCCATTCCCATTGAAACTTTTCAAATCCCTCTCAAAATGGTTGAAATTCTCTTGAAACTTTTAAAATTCTCTCTAGAATTTTCAAAATCCATGTCCACATGTTTACAATTTCACGTCAAAAAATGGCTATAATTCCAGTGGAAATGTTTTCAAAGTCCCTTAAAAATTTTCCAATTTTTGTCCCAATTCTTCCCATTCCCATTGAAACTTTTCAAATCCCTCTCAAAATTGTTTAAATTCTCTTGAAGCTTTTAAAATTCTCTCTAGAATTTTCAAAATCCATGTCCACAGGTTTACAATTTCACGTCAAAAAATGGCTAAAATTCCAGTTGAAATTTTTTCAGTCCCTTAAAAATTTTCCAATTTTTGTCCCAATTCTTCCCATTCCCATTGAAACTTTTCAAATCCCTCTCCAAATTGTTGAAATTCTCTTGAAGGTTTTAAAATTCTCTCTAGAATTTTCAAAATCCATGTCCACATGTTTACAATTTCACGTCAAAAAATGGCTAAAATTCCAGTGGAAATTTTTTCAAAGTCCCTTAAAAATTTTCCAATTTTTGTCCCAATTCTTCCCATTCCCATTGAAACTTTTCAAATCCCTCTCAAAATTGTTGAAATTCTCTTGAAGCTTTTAAAATTCTCTCTAGAATTTTCAAAATCCATGTCCACATGTTTACAATTTCACGTCAAAAAATGGCTAAAATTCCAGTTGAAATTTTTTCAAAGTCCCTGAAAAATTTTCCAATTTTTGTCCCAATTCTTCCCATTCCCATTGAAACTTTTCAAATCCCTCTCAAAATTGTTGAAATTATCTTGTAGCTTTTAAAATTCTCTCCAGAATTTTCAAAATCCATGTCCACATGTTTACAATTTCACGTCAAAAAATGGCTAAAATTCCAGTTGAAATTTTTTCAAAGTCCCTTAAAAATTTTCCAATTTTTGTCCCAATTCTTCCCATTCCCATTGAAACTTTTCAAATCCCTCTCCAAATTGTTGAAATTCTCTTGAAGCTTTTAAATTCTCTCTAGAATTTTCAAAATCCATGTCCACATGTTTACAATTTCACGTCAAAAAATGGCTAAAATTCCAGTTGAAATGTTTTCAAAGTCCCTTAAAAGTTTTCCAATTTTTGTCCCAATTCTTCCCATTCCCATTGAAACTTTTCAAATCCCTCTCCAAATCGTTGAAATTCTCTTGAAGCTTTTAAAATTCTCTCTAGAATTTTCAAAATCCATGTCCACATGTTTACAATTTCACGTCAAAAAATGGCTAAAATTCCAGTGGAAATTTTTTCAAAGTCCCTTAAAAATTTTCCAATTTTTGTCCCAATTCTTCCCATTCCCATTGAAACTTTTCAAATCTCTCTCAAAATTGTTGAAATTCTCTTGAAGCTTTTAAAATTCTCTCTAGAATTTTCAAAATCCATGTCCACATGTTTACAATTTCACGTCAAAAAATGGCTAAAATTCCAGTTGAAATTTTTTCAAAGTCCCTTAAAAATTTTCCAATTTTTGTCCCAATTCTTCCCATTCCCATTGAAACTTTTCAAATCCCTCTCAACATTGTTGAAATTCTCTTGAAGCTTTTAAAATTCTCTCTAGAATTTTCAAAATCCATGTCCACAGGTTTACAATTTCACGTCAAAAAATGGCTAAAATTCCAGTTGAAATTTTTTCAAAGTCCCTTAAAAATTTTCCAATTTTTGTCCCAATTCTTCCCATTCCCATTGAAACTTTTCAAATCCCTCTCAAAATTGTTGAAATTCTGTTGAAGCTTTTAAAATTCTCTCTAGAATTTTCAAAATCCATGTCCACATGTTTACAATTTCACGTCAAAAAATGGCTAAAATTCCAGTGGAAATTTTTTCAAAGTCCCTTAAAAATTTTCCAATTTTTGTCCCAATTCTTCCCATTCCCATTGAAACTTTTCAAATCCCTCTCAAAATTGTTGAAATTCTCTTGAAGCTTTTAAAATTCTCTCTAGAATTTTCAAAATCCATGTCCACATGTTTACAATTTCACGTCAAAAAATGGCTAAAATTCCAGTTGAAATTTTTTCAAAGTCCCTTAAAAATTTTCCAATTTTTGTCCCAATTCTTCCCATTCCCATTGAAACTTTTCAAATCCCTCTCCAAATTGTTGAAATTCTCTTGAAGCTTTTAAAATTCTCTCTAGAATTTTCAAAATCCATGTCCACATGTTTACAATTTCACGTCAAAAAATGGCTAAAATTCCAGTGGAAATTTTTTCAAAGTCCCTTAAAAATTTTCCAATTTTTGTCCCAATTCTTCCCATTCCCATTGAAACTTTTCAAATCCCTCTCCAAATTGTTGAAATTCTCTTGAAGCTTTTAAAATTATCTCTAGAATTTTCAAAATCCATGTCCACATGTTTACAATTTCACGTCAAAAAATGGCTAAAATTCCAGTTGAAATTTTTTCAAAGTCCCTTAAAAATTTTCCAATTTTTGTCCCAATTCTTCCCATTCCCATTGAAACTTTTCAAATCCCTCTCCAAATTGTTGAAATTCTCTTGAAGCTTTTAAAATTCTCTCTAGAATTTTCAAAATCCATGTCCACATGTTTACAATTTCACGTCAAAAAATGGCTAAAATTCCAGTTGAAATTTTTTCAAAGTCCCTTAAAAATTTTCCAATTTTTGTCCCAATTCTTCCCATTCCCATTGAAACTTTTCAAATCCCTCTCCAAATTGTTGAAATTCTCTTGAAGCTTTTAAAATTCTCTCCAGAATTTTCAAAATCCATGTCCACATGTTTACAATTTCACGTCAAAAAATGGCTAAAATTCCAGTTGAAATTTTTTCAAAGTCCCTTAAAAATTTTCCAATTTTTGTCCCAATTCTTCCCATTCCCATTGAAACTTTTCAAATCCCTCTCAAAATTGTTGAAATTCTCTTGAAGCTTTTAAAATTCTCTCCAGAATTTTCAAAATCCATGTCCACATGTTTACAATTTCACGTCAAAAAATGGCTAAAATTCCAGTTGAAATTTTTTCAAAGTCCCTTAAAAATTTTCCAATTTTTGTCCCAATTCTTCCCATTCCCATTGAAACTTTTCAAATCCCTCTCCAAATTGTTGAAATTCTCTTGAAGCTTTTAAATTCTCTCTAGAATTTTCAAAATCCATGTCCACATGTTTACAATTTCACGTCAAAAAATGGCTAAAATTCCAGTTGAAATGTTTTCAAAGTCCCTTAAAAATTTTCCAATTTTTGTCCCAATTCTTCCCATTCCCATTGAAACTTTTCAAATCCCTCTCAAAATTGTTGAAATTCTCTTGAAGCTTTTAAAATTCTCTCTAGAATTTTCAAAATCCATGGCCACATGTTTACAATTTCACGTGAAAAAATGGCTAAAATTCCAGTTGAAATTTTTTCAAAGTCCCTTCAAAATTTTCCAATTTTTGTCCCAATTCTTCCCATTCCCATTGAAACTTTTCAAATCCCTCTCCAAATTGTTGAAATTCTCTTGAAGCTTTTAAAATTCTCTCTAGAATTTTCAAAATCCATGTCCACATGTTTACAATTTCACGTCAAAAAATGGCTAAAATTCCAGTTGAAATTTTTTCAAAGTCCCTTAAAAATTTTCCAATTTTTGTCCCAATTCTTCCCATTCCCATTGAAACTTTTCAAATCCCTCTCCAAATTGTTGAAATTCTCTTGAAGCTTTTAAAATTCTCTCCAGAATTTTCAAAATCCATGTCCACATGTTTACAATTTCACGTCAAAAAATGGCTAAAATTCCAGTTGAAATTTTTTCAAAGTCCCTTAAAAATTTTCCAATTTTTGTCCCAATTCTTCCCATTCCCATTGAAACTTTTCAAATCCCTCTCAAAATTGTTGAAATTCTCTTGAAGCTTTTAAAATTCTCTCCAGAACTTTCAAAATCCATGTCCACATGTTTACAATTTCACGTCAAAAAATGGCTAAAATTCCAGTTGAAATTTTTTCAAAGTCCCTTAAAAATTTTCCAATATTTGTCCCAATTCTTCCCATTCCCATTGAAACTTTTCAAATCCCTCTCAAAATGGTTGAAATTCTCTTGAAGCTTTTAAAATTCTCTCTAGAATTTTCAAAATCCATGTCCACATGTTTACAATTTCATGTCAAAAAATGGCTAAAATTCCAGTGGAAATTTTTTCAAAGTCCCTTAAAAATTTTCCAATTTTTGTCCCAATTCTTCCCATTCCCATTGAAACTTTTCAAATCCCTCTCAAAATTGTTGAAATTCTCTTGAAGCTTTTAAAATTCTCTCTAGAATTTTCAAAATCCATGGCCACATGTTTACAATTTCACGTGAAAAAATGGCTAAAATTCCAGTTGAAATTTTTTCAAAGTCCCTTCAAAATTTTCCAATTTTTGTCCCAATTCTTCCCATTCCCATTGAAACTTTTCAAATCCCTCTCAAAATTGTTGAAATTCTCTTGAAGCTTTTAAAATTCTCTCCAGAATTTTCAAAATCCATGTCCACATGTTTACAATTTCACGTCAAAAAATGGCTAAAATTCCAGTTGAAATTTTTTCAAAGTCCCTTAAAAATTTTCCAATTTTTGTCCCAATTCTTCCCATTCCCATTGAAACTTTTCAAATCCCTCTCAAAATTGTTGAAATTCTGTTGAAGCTTTTAAAATTCTCTCTAGAATTTTCAAAATCCATGTCCACATGTTTACAATTTCACGTGAAAAAATGGCTAAAATTCCAGTGGAAATTTTTTCAAAGTCCCTTAAAAATTTTCCAATTTTTGTCCCAATTCTTCCCATTCCCATTGAAACTTTTCAAATCCCTCTCCAAATTGTTGAAATTCTCTTGAAGCTATTAAAATTCTCTCTAGAATTTTCAAAATCCATGGCCACATGTTTACAATTTCACGTCAAAAAATGGCTAAAATTCCAGTTGAAATTTTTTCAAAGTCCCTTAAAAATTTTCCAATTTTTGTCCCAATTCTTCCCATTCCCATTGAAACTTTTCAAATCCCTCTCAAAATTGTTGAAATTCTCTTGAAGCTTTTAAAATTCTCTCCAGAATTTTCAAAATCCATGTCCACATGTTTACAATTTCACGTCAAAAAATGGCTAAAATTCCAGTTGAAATTTTTTCAAAGTCCCTTAAAAATTTTCCAATTTTTGTCCCAATTCTTCCCATTCCCATTGAAACTTTTCAAATCCCTCTCAAAATTGTTGAAATTCTCTTGAAGCTTTTAAAATTCTCTCCAGAATTTTCAAAATCCATGTCCACATGTTTACAATTTCACGTCAAAAAATGGCTAAAATTCCAGTTGAAATTTTTTCAAAGTCCCTTAAAAATTTTCCCATTTTTGTCCCAATTCTTCCCATTCCCATTGAAACTTTTCAAATCCCTCTCAAAATTGTTGAAATTCTCTTGAAGCTTTTAAAATTCTCTCTAGAATTTTCAAAATCCATGTCCACATGTTTACAATTTCATGTCAAAAAATTGCTAAAATTCCAGTTGAAATTTTTTCAAAGTCCCTTAAAAATTTTCCAATTTTTGTCCCAATTCTTCCCATTCCCATTGAAACTTTTCAAATCCCTCTCCAAATTGTTGAAATTCTCTTGAAGCTTTTAAAATTCTCTCTAGAATTTTCAAAATCCATGGCCACATGTTTACAATTTCACGTCAAAAAATGGCTAAAATTCCAGTTGAAATTTTTTCAAAGTCCCTTAGAAATTTTCCAATATTTGTCCCAATTCTTCCCATTCCCATTGAAACTTTTCAAATCCCTCTCAAAATGGTTGAAATTCTCTTGAAACTTTTAAAATTCTCTCTAGAATTTTCAAAATCCATGTCCACATGTTTACAATTTCACGTCAAAAAATGGCTATAATTCCAGTTGAAATTTTTTCAAAGTCCCTTCAAAATTTTCCAATTTTTGTCCCAATTCTTCCCATTCCCATTGAAACTTTTCAAATCCCTCTCCAAATTGTTGAAATTCTCTTGAAGCTTTTAAAATTCTCTCTAGAATTTTCAAAATCCATGTCCACAGGTTTACAATTTCACGTCAAAAAATGGCTAAAATTCCAGTTGAAATTTTTTCAAAGTCCCTTAAAAATTTTCCAATTTTTGTCTCAATTCTTCCCATTCCCATTGAAACTTTTCAAATCCCTCTCAAAATGGTTGAAATTCTCTTGAAGCTTTTAAAATTCTCTCTAGAATTTTCAAAATCCATGTCCACATGTTTACAATTTCATGTCAAAAAATGGCTAAAATTCCAGTTGAAATTTTTTCAAAGTCCCTTAAAAATTTTCCAATTTTTGTCCCAATTCTTCCCATTCCCATTGAAACTTTTCAAATCCCTCTCAAAATTGTTGAAATTCTCTTGAAGCTTTTAAAATTCTCTCTAGAATTTTCAAAATCCATGTCCACATGTTTACAATTTCACGTCAAAAAATGGCTAAAATTCCAGTTGAAATTTTTTCAAAGTCCCTTAAAAATTTTCCAATTTTTGTCCCAATTCTTCCCATTCCCATTGAAACTTTTCAAATCCCTCTCAAAATGGTTGAAATTCTCTTGAAGCTTTTAAAATTCTCTCTAGAATTTTCAAAATCCATGTCCACATGTTTACAACTTCACGTCAAAAAATGGCTAAAATTCCAGTGGAAATTTTTTCAAAGTCCCTTAAAAATTTTCCAATTTTTGTCCCAATTCTTCCCATTCCCATTGAAACTTTTCAAATCCCTCTCAAAATTGTTGAAATTCTCTTGTAGCTTTTAAAATTTTCTCTAGAATTTTCAAAATCCATGTCCACATGTTTACAATTTCACGTCAAAAAATGGCTAAAATTCCAGTTGAAATTTTTTCAAAGTCCCTGAAAAATTTTCCAATTCTTGTCCCAATTCTTCCCATTCCCATTGAAACTTTTCAAATCCCTCTCCAAATTGTTGAAATTCTCTTGAAGCTTTTAAAATTCTCTCTAGAATTTTCAAAATCCATGTCCACATGTTTACAATTTCACGTCAAAAAATGGCTAAAATTCCAGTTGAAATTTTTTCAAAGTCCCTTAAAAATTTTCCAATTTTTGTCCCAATTCTTCCCATTCCCATTGAAACTTTTCAAATCCCTCTCAAAATTGTTGAAATTCTCTTGAAGCTTTTAAAATTCTCTCTAGAATTTTCAAAATCCATGTCCACATGTTTACAATTTCACGTCAAAAAATGGCTAAAATTCCAGTTGAAATTTTTTCAAAGTCCCTTAGAAATTTTCCAATTTTTGTCCCAATTCTTCCCATTCCCATTGAAACTTTTCAAATCCCTCTCAAAATGGTTGAAATTCTCTTGAAACTTTTAAAATTCTCTCTAGAATTTTCAAAATCCATGTCCACATGTTTACAATTTCACGTCAAAAAATGGCTATAATTCCAGTTGAGATTTTTTCAAAGTCCCTTAAAAATTTTCCAATTTTTGTCCCAATTCTTCCCATTCCCATTGAAACTTTTCAAATCCCTCTCAAAATTGTTGAAATTCTCTTGAAGCTTTTAAAATTCTCTCTAGAATTTTCAAAATCCATGTCCACAGGTTTACAATTTCACGTCAAAAAATGGCTAAAATTCCAGTTGAAATTTTTTCAAAGTCCCTTAAAAATTTTCCAATTTTTGTCCCAATTCTTCCCATTCCCATTGAAACTTTTCAAATCCCTCTCCAAATTGTTGAAATTCGGTTGAAGCTTTTAAAATTCTCTTTAGAATTTTCATAATCCACTTCAACATGTTTACAATTTCACGTCAAAATTGCTAAAATTCCAGTTGAAATTTTTTCAAAGTCCTTTAAAAATGTTGAAGTGGATTTTGAATATTCTAGAGAGAATTTTAAAAGCTTCAACAGACTTCCAACAGTTTTGAGAGGGATTTGAAATGTTTCAATGGGAATGGGAAGAATTGGGACGAAAATTGGAAAATTTTTAAGGGACTTTGAAAAAATTTCCACTGGAATTTTAGCCATTTTTTGACGTGAAATTGTAAACATGTGGACATGGATTTTGAAAATTCTAGAGAGAATTTTAAAAGCTTCAACCGAATTTCAATAGTTTTGAGAGGGATTTGAAAAGTTTCAATGGGAATGGGAAGAATTGGGACGAAAATTGGAAAATTTTTCAGGGACTTTGAAAAAATTTCAACTGGAATTTTAGCCATTTTGACGTGAAATTGTAAACATGTGGCCATGGATTTTGAAAATTCTAGAGAGTATTTTAAAAGCTTCAACGGAATTCCAACAGTTTTGAGAGGGATTTGAAAAGTTTCAATGGGAATGGGAAGAATTGGGACAAAAATTGGAAAATTTTTAAGGGACTTTGAAAACATTTCAACTGGAATTTTAGCCATTTTTTGACGTGAAATTGTAAACCTGTGGACATGGATTTTGAAAATTCTAGAGAGAATTTTAAAAGCTTCAAGAGAATTTCAACAATTTTGAGAGGGATTTGAAAAGTTTCAATGGGAATGGGAAGAATTGGGACAAAAATTGGAAAATTTTTAAGGGACTTTGAAAAAATTTCAACTGGAATTTTAGCAATTTTGACGTGAAATTGTAAACATGTTGAAGTGGATTTTGAAAATTCTAGAGAGAATTTTAAAAGCTTCAACAGAATTTCAACAGTTTTGAGAGGGATTTGAAAAGTTTCAATGGGAATGGGAAGAATTGGGATGAAAATTGGAAAATTTCTAAGGGACTTTGAAAAAATTTCAACTGGAATTTTAGCCATTTTTTGACGTGAAATTGTAAACATGTTGAAGTGGATTTTTTGTGTTTCAGAACGGTAAAAACAGTAAATACAAAGGCACATTGTTGATGGAGTTCATCTGAAGAATTGTATGGAAAAGGGAGCTGGATTGGGCCTGTGTGGTTCAGGGTTCCTTGGTAAGTGATTTCTGCTGTGGCTGCCTAGCTGCTGTGAAAGGCCTGCTGGCTTTGTACTGGGAAATACAGAAATATTCCAGCATGATTGATGCTCTTTTGTGAAAAGCCATTAAAGAGGAGCATTTGGGTTGGATAAGAACTGTCTGTTCATTCCTGCAACAGGAATGTGGTTGTATGCACAGCGTTTTGATAATACAACTGAGAGAAAAAGTGACTGGCATTAGAATTCATGTAGAGGCCACCAGTGTTTATAAATGTGAAGGGGAGGTTTCTTTTTGTTTACAAAGATGCCTAGAGCTCCATTCTACATGCAGACTCCGCAGTAGACGTCTGGGAATGGCCCTACGAGGTGGGAGCAGAATTTGCGCTCCGTTAAGTGGCAAGGGAAGATCAAAAGTGAAAATTGTGCTTGTCATTTGTGATCCACCGCTGTGCCCATAAGGCCTAACTGGTATGTGGTCCAAATTATCCTGAGTAAAGCATGGACTGCGCTCTTGCCTGTGTAACAGTAACTGTGCTAATTGTGCTTGTAGCAGTGATCAATAGTAATTAATTATTAATAGGTAGTCGAAAGGTCAGCTATAACAGCACCCTCAGCTAAAGCAGTGCTTAAGGGTAGGGAACGGTGGTGCTATCAATGAAAAGCAATTTGCATATTCACAGTTGGCAGTGTGTCAAGAAATACAGTTATCAACTTGATTTGCGGGTGCAAACAGTGAACACCATCTGCTGCTGTCAATCCATAACATATACATAATATATACACCTTCTGACCCAGGTTCAGAAGTAGGAATTCGGCCAGTAATAGAGAAATTCCTGCAAATAGGGTTATTAAAGGAATGTGAGTCCAGTTCTAACACCCCTGTGTTGCCTGTCCGCAAGCCAGATGGGTCATATTGGGTGGTTCAGGACTCATGAGCTATAAACAAAGTAGCTGAGGACCTCTACCCAGTGGTAGCAGACCCATACACCCTTCTGAGAGTATTAACACCTAATTTGACTTGGTTTATCGTTTTAGATTTAAAAGATGCTTTCTTTTGCCTCCCTCTCCATGAAGCTAGCCAGACAATATTTGCATTTGAATGAGAGAACCCTAAAAATAACTTTAAAACCCAGCTCACATGGACGGTGTTGCCACAAAGATTCACGAATAGCCCGACAATATTTGGAAATCAGCTTGCTAAAGATTTTAAATGCTGGGAAGCCTCATCTGATGAGGGACAGATGCTACAATATGTGGATGACATATTAATCGCTACTAGAACCAAGGAGACGTGCGTGACCTGGATCCTATGGACCAGGAACACCTGCAATGGAATAAGGAAGCCACATGAGCCTTTAAAGAACTTAAAAAGGCTTTGATGTCAGCCCCTGCTCTAGGACTCCCAGATGTGAGTAAACCATTTTTCCTATACTTTCACAAGAAAGAGGGAATAGCCATGGGTATATTGGCACGGGATCTTGGCCCATATTGACAAGCAGTGGCCTATTTCTCCGAACAGTTAGACGCAACTGCAAAGGGGTGGCCTGGATGCCTGCGGGCAGTTGCTGCAGTGGTACTGAATATACAGGAGGCCTGGAGATTTACCATGGGTCAGAAAATGACTGTGCTAGTATCCCACACAGTGTCTAACAAAATGGTGTAGAAATTATCGTCACTAACATTGTCAACCCAGCTTCTTTCCTCAGTGGTAACTTTGGAGAAACAGTTCATCATGACTGCCTGGAGACCACGGAAGCAACATAATCCAATCGACCAGACCTAAAAGACATTCCTATTGAAAACGCTGAAAACTGGTTTATGGACGGAAGCAGCTAACTGTGAGGGTTGTGCATGTGCACAGAGCAATTTGGAAAGAAAAGGGACTTTTGAACTCTCAAGGCAAACATATCAAACGTGCGGAGGAGATATTGAAACTACCGGAAGCAGTTCAACTTCCTATGAAAATGGCAATCATGCATAATAAGGCACAGCAGAAAGTGAGCTCGGAATCAGAAAAGGCTGGCAGACAGAGAGGCAAAACAAAGGACTAAGCAAAAAGGTAAAACCAGAAAGTGCTCTGGTCCTTGGCGGGCGGGTCTCTTTAAAAGGTAAGCCAGAGTATACTAAAGAGAATCGAAACTCATCATAGATTTAGAGGAATCATATACTAAGGAAGGGTGGGTTCACACCCCTCAGGGAAAACTTATTGTCCCCTTTCATGTAGTTTGGCCTTTAGTAAGGGAAGAACATAAGAAAGGATTTTGGGGAGTAGAACCACTATGCAAACATTTGATTAGGGAAACTGGAGCTAGAAATTTGTATATCGCTGTAAAACAGGTGACAGCAGTGTGATCTTTGCCTCCAGACTAATCCCAAAAATATGCCCAAGCTAGAAATGGGTCAGATGGGGAAGGGGAATGGGCCTGGACCACAATGGCAAATTGAGTTTTCAGAACTCCCAGGAAAAGGGGGGGTACCGATATTTGTTGGTATTAACTGATACTTTTTCAGGTTGGCCAGAAGCATTCCCTACCAGGACAGCAAAAGTTTAGGAGGTGACTAGAACATTGATACACGAAATACCACCAAGGTTTGGAGTTCCAGCTGTTATATCCTCTGATAGAGGGCCACATTTTATTTACGCATATGTGAAGTCTTTTGCAGAAAACTTTGGAACCATAATAGGAAGGTCCGTTTCAAGACCTCCTGATATCCTTCACTGCTACCAATATTAAAGAGCAAAATGCCTGGATTCATCATTCTAGATGGAAGAAAGCCTGTGAAACACCATGGAAGGTAACCCGGGTGCAACCTGGAAAACTATATTTTTCACGATCACCTTTTAGTTCTTCTGGGTGACCAGCCTGGGTGGTGCTTACCGCATTGGTGAGAAGAAACCCAAAAGAACAAAACAAGTAGAATTTTTGGTAGATATGGGGGCAATACTAATTAAAACCCGGAAAGAAGAAACTCCAACCCATGATGGGAGGGGCCTTTTCTTGTTTTGTTAACTACAGAAACAACTGTTCGGACTGCAGAGAAAGGATGGACACGCGTCTCTTGAGTTAAAGGATCACTGATGGAAGAAAGAACCTGGAAAGCAACTCAAGAACCGGGGGAATTGAAATTGAAATTGACACGGGATCGGTGGTGTAACTACTGTTAGTATTATTAATGTGAATGCCCAGTATAAATGAAAATGAGAATGGTTTAATAGTTAAATATGTTGAACCAAGTTGTATATGTAATTCTCTATTTATATTTGATGTTTAGGTTGTAAATGGACTGTGGTATAAGCATATCCACAAAGGGAACTTATCAACAGGATTGTGTAATAAATGTCTAAGAACAGAACATAAGGAAACCAAAGCTAGGTTGAGGATTCTAGTCGTCACTGGAAGAACAGAAAAAGAATAGCGAAGAATGGTGGGAGGTATTTACTAAAGGTGTATTCAAAATTTAGAGAGTCCAGCAGTGATGAGAAGAATAGAGAAGAATAGAGAAGAAAGAGAAATCAAATTCCATGTTGCTCCTGTTGTTCCTGGGAAGTGAAGGCTGAGAGTTGGGAAACGATAGTCGCCATGCTAACGGCAAAAATAGGAAAGTTGGGAACACTACCCTTGCTGCCGAGAAGATGACGAACTCGGCTGCCAGCTGCAGCCTGGTAGGCCAGAGAGGCAGAGGGTGTAGAAACCTGGACCTGATCCTCTTGCTAGGAGTGGTGACTTATTGTTCCCAACTTAGCCTGGCTAATCCCTGTACCAAGTGCGACGAGCGCGTGAGAATAGGAAGACTAACCCAATATGTTCTAAATTATCACGCTCATATTAACTCTGAATGTTATGATAGAACGAAATTGGAGGAGTGTGAAATCCAAGGGCAGAAATTATGGGTAGCAACTAACCTAGGGAAGGGTGGACTCGGTGTAGGCTCTGTCTCCTGCCCTAGGGGAGAACAGCGTATCTGTTTTACACAAGCTGGTATGTGGGGCTATTCAGATGGAGGGGGAGTGCAAGATCAGTATAAGGAGGAGATAGTTAAGAGTGCCACTCAGGAATTAAAAAAAAAAGCAAGAGAAACAGAAATTGGTACAGAAAAGCAGTGATTGGTATGAAGAAATAAGGCAAAAAGACAAGGGATTACAATTACCAACAGTAGGGAAAAACCTGTTTATAGATCTTATGGAAAAATAGCCCAGGAATTAAATGTCACCTCATGCTGGATATGTCGGGGGTCTCAAATGACTGAAAGTTAGTGTTGTGGGCAAATTCACCAAATACCTCTATTCCTCCCACTTGGTACCCAGGTCCACCTAATGGATATTGGTCTCGAAATGGTAGCCTGGTGGAAGAAAATAGGGTTCATGATAGTATGTGCATTTCTGGGTTTACTGTTCATGCCGTGTATGATCCCGTGCTTTATTCGGTTAATACATTCAGTAGTCCAAGGCATGCAAATCTCGGGCATGCCTATAGATCCTGAAATGGCAACAAAAGGAACGGGGTATAATTTAATGATTTTAAAAGATAACACCAAACTGGACCTAGCCGCTGCTAGGCAAGTGCTAGCTAACTTGGAAGCTAAAGCACGAATCAATAGGATAAAAAGAAAAAGGGGGAATTGTGAGAAATGCAGTTGTGATTTGTGCTAAGATGTTTAATGTTTACAGATATAACCAAATGAGGCACGGGCTCTGAACCTGGAAAAGGGAAAAGGTGGTTTAAGTTCTATGTAAAAAGTTATGAAACTTGCTTATGAAGTTATATTGACAGAGGGAACTAACATTTTAAGGGTTAACTAAACATATAGTGGGTGCCTACTAACAAACTAACATTTTAAGGCTTAGCCACACAATAAATGCTTAGTTTAGAGCTTCATGTAAATTTATGTTAAGAAAACAGAACCCCATTGAATGCCAAGATAAGAAGTTTTACTGCACCTAGCCGTAAACTTGAGGAGACAAGATAATGAAGATTTACAGCAAAAGGGGCACCAGTCTGGTTTCAATTGACTTGGCAGCTTGGGTCCCAGCCAATTCAACATAATGAGCCAAGGGTAAAAAGTTCACTGTGACGAAGCTGAAGGAGCCTTCATCCAAAGACCCCAAAGACCCCTCCTCAAAATCACCAAGTGACACTGCGCAGGCGCAACATAGGAGAGTCAGGGTGGAGACTATGGAAATAGTTATCTGAGACTCATTTTAATAAGAAGCGGGGAAAGGTTATGAATATGTATAGGCATTCCTGGGGTCATTATGAATATGTAATACCTTACTGTATTTAAGCACACTTCTTATTGTTTAAAGGTGTGCGTGTTGGGCGGAGCGAATCCCCCACGCACCCAGCACTGTTTTGCTTATGCTCTAATGAACACATGTTTAAGGAATACAAGGAATTGGATTAAACGTTGTTTATCCATAGAAAAAGTGTAAGTTATTTATTTCACATTCAAACTGCAATAAATACATTTATATTCAAACTGCAATAAACATGTTTTCACATCTGAAACAAGGGATGGGAAACCAGAGGGAATTTCCAGAGCCTTTCCCTAGCATTTTACTCAGATCAGATAACTTTTGGTTAAAACATCACAGTCCTCCCGTATTGCCCTGCAAAGTGGATCCTGGTCAACATGGACATTTTTTGAAGATCTATCAGTGGATCCCACGGGAGAAGCTCCAGTAGATCCAGTTTCAAGTTCAGCAGTGGCTGGGGAGAAAAGAGACAAGATTGCTGGTGTTACTTTTCCAATAGACACAGCCAAATAAATCACTGTAAAAACATTAGGGGTAACTGAAGAAACTACAGTCCAGAAAGAGGTTTGAAAACTTCCAAGGGAACGTAACAATGAAAGGGCCAGGCACAAAGGAAGAAATACTTTTTGTTAGTTTTTTCCCCTCATGTGCTTATCAGTCAGCAGTATTTCTAAAGCTGGTGAAAGCAATTCCAGAGGTTCCACGCTGAACATCTTCAGGGAATGCACCTGATTACACCAGTGCTGAATTCAGCCCCCTGCAGGCCTCTTGAGCCTCAAGTGTCTGTTTTCCTTAAATGTTCAAACCAGTAATTTACTGGAACGCTACTCCTAAAAACCAGCTTCTGCATTCACTGTGACAAACTGGAAAGAATCTGGCTGTGAAAACACCAACGCTTGTCCAGTGCAGCCAGGTCAGGACAAGTCTCCCAGCCTGGCACCTTCTCTGAGGGGCATTTCTGTAACTCACCCTGGCAAAACCCTCTTTCCTCCATGAAAACACATAATCCATGAAAGCCATCTTTCTCCAGCCACGTTTTTTAGACAAGGTGCCCAAACCAAGCACACTCTATGACTTCTGTCAGACGCACAACTACGTTCAAAACGCACGCGGACACGATGCAATGACTTTGTGTCCATTCAGACACGTGGAAAGAGCTCTGAGGCCACAGCTGAACACTCTCTGTGTGATTCAGAGCACACAGAAACAGAAGGAAACGTTCTCAGGGCCTACTTGCTTTCAAATAGCACCAGTCACTGCAAAGTGGTGACTCTGGGGGACCACTTATCATGAAGAGGTGAAATTCCTCTTTGGACACCTGGCCTCATATTATAGAGCATGTATTTTATGCTATGCATTACAAGTATTGAAACTTGTGTGTGCCTAAACACTACGGAATTAACTTTTCCTAAAGAAAGGGTATATTTTGTCACTGATTATATTCTTCAAAAAAGACTGCAAGACATAAGCTACAAATAGAAGCAATGAATAGTAGACAGCAAACATTAAGAACTAACAGCAGGGAACGTGTATGATGTGGTTTAGAGCTGAATGCAGTTGAGGTGCAGGGAAGAAGTAGTGATGGCTGAAGTTATAAAAATCTTATCCCGGGGCTGTTTTTATGTTTGATGTTTGTGCTTGAAGATTAACGCTCGTGAAAGGTGATTTTAGCTTAAGCTGAGTGGATCTGTGTGGGGCAAATGAGTTAGTTGTCTTTGTGCCTTTTTTTCAGGCAACCGCATAACTTCCTGCACAATATTCTGGTGAGCAGGAAGGTCTCACATTCAAGTCTAAACTGGAAAGCTAGGAGAAAAAAAGTAAGAAAATCTGTGCTTAGAACAGGAACTTCACAGCTTCCAAGCCATTCTTTTCAAGAGTTAGGAACAGTCATCTTTTTCCTTAAAAACATGCCTGACATAATGACACATTACCCTGTTCAATTTCTTTAGTGATTCTTTCATCCAGTTCCTGCCATACCTAGAATTATACAGAAAATATATAGTTAATATTTTAACAGCTACATTTTTGTAACACTAGAGCTCTAGAATATTCTTAAAACCCAAACATAACATGAAAAAGCCTTAAAAGATCCTAACAAATAGAGACGTCTTGGTTTGGGGTCTGATTTTTTAATGAAGAGAAACTCTTGGTCAGCCAGGTTGTAACATTCCCATTACTGAGCAACATTAACTAGCACAAAACAATCTGTAGCTCACCTGCTGGATTATAACTGGGCATTTAAAAAATATACAGGAAGAAAGCACAGGGGAATTATTACAATGAAGGTCTGGCTAAAGTCTGTCATCAAACACATGAGCAGAGTGTCAGCTAAATGTCTCCACTGTTCTCCTTCCCCCCAGTCCCTGGAAAAGGCACCATCTCTGACTATCCCAAGCCTCCTGAGCGGGCACTTCTCACCTCACTGCACCTCTCTTCAGGCAGTAACATCCCGGGTTCCCCTGCAGCAGTCACCTTCTCATTAATTGTTCTTCATACACCGGTGTTGACTGACTACTTACCCACATGGGTTACCTGAGCACAGAGTAGGCTGGATCGTCTGAGACTCCATAAGATGATACTCGGAGCCTAGGAACTCAATTTCAGCACAGTCCTGGTACTTCAGACACAACCGCTGTTACTACCAAGAACTTTTTTAATATCAGAGCTGGCAAGAAGGGTAAACCAGACTACTCCTATGGTTTAAAGAAGTTCCATTATAACAGATGAAATCCACACACTGTCATCTTGACTACAAATGGATTCTAGCTTTAGGCTAAAAGGCAGAATAACCTTGCTTACAGATACTCTCGAGCAGCAGTTGAGAACAGTATTTCAAAATGCTTACCTTAGCCACATAGGCTTCAACCCTGTTTCTTGATGATAATGTGCTCCCAGCTAGGCTTAGGAAGCTTTCTCCTAGACTCAGCCTTCCGTTAAGTGCCAAATTGTTGCCAAGATGTTCCCATTCGGTTGAATACAGAATTGGACTTGCAGCCACACCTCCACTGACGATGCTGCTTCCGATGACTGATTTGTTTCGATGGCGTTCCTGAAGGAGATGCGCGTTGGCTTCTGCGAGTTTCTCATTAGCTCTGAAACATTCAGAAGCATACAAAGAATGACCTGTGGGAGTAACCCTTCCACAAAGTTAACCTCCAGGTCTTTGACTATTATTTGACTTCTGAAAGTAGAAGGGATTAAGACCGTCCAAAACAAGAATATAATTTGATCCGAGGTTTTTTTGGAGAACCTATTTCTAAGAAGTCACATTACCTAGAAGGACCAGCAAGTTACCAACACTTTGGACTTGTCAGCATTAGGGCTTCAAAGCAACCTGTGAATGCCGTGTGTTTACAGCGCTTCTGCAGAAAAGGCATGTCATGTGCCTAAGAACTCTGGGCTCTCTCTCTGAGCTCAAACCTCAGACATGGTGCTAAAATGGAATCCAGAAAAGATTTATTTTGCTTTTGCTTCACAGAATCAAATTCTGCTGCCTGAAGAGCCTGTCATTCAAGCACCACGTTTATCTTTTCTGACATACACAGAATAAGAGGAGGAGATTATTAGAGATTAGCAAAAAGGCTGCCTGTTAAAGCACAAACAACTTAAAAAATCCCCTAGTAATGCCATGATCAGTGGTGTTATTGCTGGAACACTAAAGAGAAATTGAGACAGTTCTAATAAAGGGGAAAGGTCTTAAGGTACTTTCCTCACAATACACCATCTTATGTGTACATATCTAATACTAACCAGATATAGAAAAAGGATTTTAGGAGGAAAATGTATGAGGAAAAAGTATCTTACTACCACTCCAAAAAAGCGTGGACTTACCTTTCCAGTTTATTTGCCAGGCATCTTCTAATTTTTACCTCCTCCAGATACAGCTCTTTGTACCTTTTCACTTCCGCCTGCGTGAAATCTTTTTTAAATATATTGTCTTGTTGAATATTTTGTATCTTGTCCAATTCAAATTCAAGTTCTCTGATCCTGTGTTTCAGTTGTTTTTGCAGGGAAGCGTGATGACTGGCTCTGATCTGTTCTAATCTGTCCTGGGAGGCTGCCTGCGTCTGAAGGAGATAATGCACTTTGAACCACCGCAAAGAAAACAGAAGAGTCCCCACCAGTCAGTTTCTTGTACGCAATTTTGAGGGCCCACCTTTACTCAGTGAGGCAACTGTGCCTCCTCGCTACCATCAGCAATCAAGGCAGAACTCTGGAACTACCACGTTACATTGCTTTTTTCATTCCAAAAGAAACCCCTTCTTAGAACCATTACTTATCAAAGCTACTAATCAAAAGAACACTGTCTTTGTAGGACAGGGCATATAGAAAAGGATTCCTCCAAGAAATTATGAGGATCCCTCACCTCCACCCCCTGTACAACTTCAGTGACTTCTTTTCTGAGCGCTTTCCCCTGTACAATGACAAAGCAGGACCTGTATGTCTGGCCATGACAACTCTAAGTGTCAATAGTGAGTTCAAGGATGAACAGTAAGAACAAGGCCAGACAGTGATACCGCCCAAGAACTGCAAAACAGAAAGCCACCCTGGGCAAGCTTTGCATTCAGCGCCCTGCAGGCACGTTACTCACACGTGAAAGCACCATTGCCCAGCCGTATTTCCCGTCTTTGCTGAAGGACAGTAGAAGTACAGCACTAACACACAGAATCAGGAACCAAAAATAACATACTACAAAATTATCACCACAAGAGAAGGATATAATTGAGACTACAGGCACATACAAGAAATTCACTTGCCTGCAAAAATAGATTGACTTCTTGTAGTTTTTGTCTTATTTCTTGTTCGGCTCGTTCTTCCACTTCTTTTTTATATTGTTCTATAAGGTTGCGATCCACCATGCTAGTCTCCAAACGATGTTTCAGGTTAGCCACCTCTTCTATCAGCTGCCATTTGCTTGTCTCCAGTTTTTGATGGTTCTCATGCATGGTGGACAACTCTTCTCGCAAATCCTGATTCTCAGCTTCCAGCTGCTTGCATTTTTCAGACTCTGCCTCCAACTGCTGGGAAAGTTCTGCAACCTGTAGACAGCAAAAAAAGAAAAAAAAAGAAAAAAGATAAAAAAAACCAAACCAAACCAAAACAAAACCAAAGAAAACCAACCAACCAAAATCAGAAAAACCAAACAGGTCAATACATTTGAGTGGAATAGAACTTGCTGATTCCGTTCAAGTATAAAGAATGCAAATAGACATGAAGCTTTTAGTGGCATTCTCTAAGAAAAAAAAAAAAAAGTCTACTGATACACAGAAGGTCATGAAAACCTTAGCACAAAGGCTTAGATTAAAAAATCCTCAGGGTGTACAACTTTCTCAAGTGTCCTTACAGAGTAGGTGAAACACTGGGTCTCATGACAGAAGCTGACATGGTCTCATGGGCAACCTCTGACAAAACTGCCAAGAAAAGATTGGCCTCCTAAGTTCAGTCTCCTCTCAGTTTTCAACCACAGATCGCCCTGCTGCCCACAACATTCATTCTGTCCATCATCTGCCACGGTTTAACTCCAGTAGGCAGCTAAGAAGCACACAGCCACTTGCTCATTCCCCACTCGTGGCATGGGAGAAATAATTCATCAGGCAAATCATGCTGATGAACACAAGTATCTTGCACACCACAACACAGATACAAAACACAGCAGCAGGGGAATGAAGAAATTCACAGCCTTTTCCCTTTTGCCTTGCCCTAAAACCAGAAGGGTATTTGTCAGCTGCACTGTGCCTACACAGCCCACCTGATATCACAGAGTGGCTGCAGCTGGAGGGGACCTCTGGAGATCATCCAGTCCAAGCCACCTGCTAAAGCAGGTACACCTAGAGTAGATCACACAGGAATGTGTCTTGCTTTCATCAATTAGCTGCACACAAAAAATCCAAAGACTAAACCAGTCATTCATCAAAGCCAGTCAGGTACCTGCTGATGGTGGTGGTCCTCTGCAGCTGCCTGTGTTGTCCTCAAGCTAGTTATTAACTCTTCCAGGCGGTTATGAATCTACGGAAGCATTGTAAAAACAAGATGACACACCATGACTTTCCAGGCTGAAGTTTACACCTCATTACCAAAAATGAATATTACATATACCTCTTCACACCTTTATTCCTATAGCATTTACAACCAGCACCAACGATCAAAACAGCCTTAGTTTGATGCCGCTGTAAAATTGTTAGCAATCATCACCTCTGCCTTTTGCTTTATGGAAAGACAACATCATGTGGGATATGAAGAATCTTCAATTAAAACAAGTATTAAGCTTTTCCCACCCACAGTACGTTTGAAAATCATGCCCTGTTAACCAAAGGGGAAGGACCAGCACTGTGACTCCCTTCCCTCCTTTGACAGTATCAGTACAAAGGTCAACTTTCACACCTAGTTATTTTCAAAATCTCTTCAGCACTAACAGCTGGAGTCATAGCAAGAAGCCAAGCTCACTGGTTACAATACAAAAATCATTTGCTTCATAAAGGTCACTGATGAAAGCACCTTCTCTGAGCTAAAATTAACCACTGCATAGAGGCACTGGGAAATGCCAAGGCTCACACTGAGTTGTGCAAATGATACCACAGGCATTCCTCTTCACTGCTTCATGGAAACACATACCAAGTGGCCAAAGGAAAAGCAATCCAGCACAGCAGATGTCCTGGAGTATAATTTTTTGTCCCAGTCTGATGATGCCAGTCAGGCCCCTGGCACAAAGTGCTTGGCAGCAATATCCCCTGTGGGATTTCCGTGAGTTAACTTGATGAATACCTTTAATAATACACATTGCCACAAGTGCCTGGAGCAGCATCTGATGTCACAACAGGTCTAATGCAGACAATAGTGACACCAGCATATTTGTGCCAAATCCTTACCTCTCAGAGGTAAGAAGCCTGTATTCAGAAGAACACAGGGACTGAACTCCCCTAGGCTCTCCAGGAAAACCTCATCTTAAAAGTTCCCCACAGAAACAGTTAACTAGGCTTGGGAGCTCACAAAAAGGGAAGTTTGTGACCAGCTTACTGATGCAGACGTTTGCTGGTCTCGCTGAAGGGCTTCGATCTTATTGCCCTGCTGCTGGAGTGTGGCTTCCAACTTGGCATTTTCCATTTCGAGGCTTAAAAAGAAATAAAGGTCTTGTTATGGAAATCCAGAGCACCACTTGTGAAAGAGCAGCGTGAAATAACATGATCGAAACCAAAAGCATCCTTGAAAATAGCGTATGAACTTGTTGTGATGCAACAAGACTGTCCTGTAGTTTTCACAAAGTCCGAGAAAGCAAGAGACATCTGGCTTCACTGAGTTATTCTCTTACCGTTGCACACGTTCTTCCAGCTGTTTTACGGTTATATTAGCCTCAGAAGATGCCAAGAGGAAGCCCTCGACTTCTTTTGCTTTATTTTCCAAGGCAATCTTCCACAACTGCAAAATCACAGCAAGAATCCACAGTAGTCAGGTGAGCTTGTATGGAGAGGAGTCAACTACTGCTGAAGAATACAAGTACTGCGTGTGTGTATGCACACCCCCTCCTCCAAGAACCATCATCATTTCAAGTACATTCAAACCTTGGCTTCTACTGGCAAATGACCACAAACTGTCTTACTGCAGCATCTTCAAACTGGCCTCTCCCATCCCTACACTGATTTCTTACAGCACATTTCTAAGCACCAACACTGCTCTTCCAAGCCTTTCAGTGACTTGTAACACTCTTTGTATTGTATCTGCTGTTTGCTCCTCCACTAAAAATATGAATTGAAAAGTTCATCTGTCTCCTAAAGTGACTTCACAACTCCCGCATAATAGATTAACATGACTTCTGATTAGATCAGGCCTCTATACTTCAGTGGTCGTAAGAACACTGCCAAAGGTGGCCCCTGCCTCAGAAAGTAGCTTACAGTGCATTTGCAAGAAGGCTGCTCAAGGATGGCAAATTAGAGCAGGGCCAAAGAAGGGAGAGAATAAGAGATAAAAAAATAAAGAAAAGCAAACAAACCCCCCAAACAAAACAAAAGCAACCAACCACCAACAACAACAAAACCCCCAAACCAAACCCAAACAAATTATATGCAGAATAAGCTACAAGAGCATTCAGAATTGACAGCATCTGGTGGCAGGGGAGGTAAAAAAAAGCAGAGACAGCATAAAAAAGCCCAAATGCAGCAGTCCGGGATTCCTAGTGTTCATCAGAAACCAGACAACCTGCTTGGCCAAACCAAACACAATAACCTATGGACACATCAGTTTATTTTGCAAAGCAACTTAGGAAACAGAAACCTTTTTCCAAGTAAGGACAGAGCATTCCCATGTCAAAGACTTGGACAGTAACCTCATTAAGCCTCTGACATAGATTGCTTTTTAAGAGCATCAGCAAGTTCCTGCTGCAGCCGTCTGATCATGCCCTAGTGAAACAGGTAAATGAGCATGAAGAAGGTTACAAGAACCTGAAATATGCCTTCACTTATTTGATTATACAATTAGACCTGCCTTCAGATTGAACTCAAAGGTAGGAACTCTTGCCTGCCACCAGCAGGCATCTGCACAGATGGTGACCTCTCTTCATCCTACTCAGCTGAGCACCTCCAAACTATCAGCAGCTGTTCATGAGGACTTGTGTTTCCTAATACATACAAAAGGCTCAAGTACTAATCTTCTTGGAACAATACACCAGCACATGCTGCAATAATGTATTTTTTTTTCTAACAAAAGGCAACGAAATCTGTTGCAATACAAGAGCGATAGTTCGACTGCAGATATTACTCTGATGACCAAAGGCAGGACTTTGTATTAGATTGTCCTTTGTTCTGTTCATCCATTACACAAATATAGTGCTAGAGTTAGGCTAGGTTACGGTTCGACTCGATGATCCTGAAGGGTCTCTTCCAACTGAAATGATTCTTTGATTCTATAATTAAATGAATACATCTAGCTGAAAGCTCTTTTGAGATACACTTTAAGTACATGTTCAAGCACATCCTTTTGCAGTCTTCTTACTGAGTTTATTTAAAAATAACAACTGCCTTTATACTGGCAGATTAGATTTACAAAAATCTGGATGCACTCTCCCATTACCTACAGCTCCCCTACCTCCCTTCCTACCCCCTATATCTCCCTGCCTTTATTCTTTTCCACCACTTTTCTCAACAAAAAACATCTGCATGCAGAAATGGGAGCAACACATGGGTCCTGCATGTTTAAGGGACATAATTTTATGCTAGTGCTCTGCATAGGAGCATGTTTCATATTCATGTACTGTGTGAATTTGCAGAAAGACAGTTTAGCGGATGTCCTAATGAGTCTTCTGTCCAGTTAATTAGTCTTTCACAGAGTCACAAAGAAAGAACACATTTAAATATGGCCACACGTCATAAAACAGAGAATAGGAAGCTTAGGTCAGTGTCTGAAATGAACTTCTTGAGGACCAGGCAGGACCCTTAGAACCCCCAAAAACATCCATAAATTAATACTGGCCACTACTAATACTCTTCAATTTCGATAGCAACTTATGGAAAAGCAAATTTTTTTTTTTTTTGATGTAGGAGCTTAATATAAATTCATCCCCCACCGCTTCACTTGTCTGCATCTTCATTTCACAACCCTTGCATTTTGGATTGTTCTTCCCTTTATACCATTCTTACTTGTGTCATCAGTGTGATACATAGATAAAACCCATTAAATAATTAAAATCATTCCAGAGGGCAAAAATGGACTAAAGAAAAGGTGAAAAAAGTTCTAGAGAAGAATCACCTTTCTTGATCAAAGCTTAGACCTAGATACCTGTGTTCTGTTCACTGCTCAGATCTGAGCAGTAACATCCTGTTCGCCAAAACCTTCCATAATTCCAAGAGAAACAAGGCAAACCAGAATAAAACAGCATTATTTGAGCCCATGCACATAACTTATACCTGATACATTTTAGAAACATAAAAGAATTTCAAGAACTGACAAACTTTAAATTGTTCTTTGTAAGCGTATACTTTACCTCTCTTTCTACTTTGTCAGTCTCATATTTAAAGACTTGTTCTCTTAAATCAGTACACTTAGCATTTAATTCCTTGTTTCTCTCTTCTACTAGATAAACTGGCTTTTCAGTATCAGCTCTGAGTTTGTTGAAAATATCATTAAACCGGTCCTGCACATCATTCACTACTTTCTCTTTGAGGATCCCCTTGTTCTGCATATCTTCCAGTTGCTGACGGAGTAACAGGTTTTCACTCTGGAGGTGGGCCAGTGGCTCCTGCATGGATTCCTGCTTTATTATGAATTTGCTTACTTGATCCTTCTCAAATTGTCGAGCATGATCACATTCCTTTGCCTGACTCTGGGCTTGACTTAATTCTTTTTGTGTCATTTCCAAAAGCAATGTTTTTTCTCTGAGCGTTTGTTTCAACTGGTGAAGCTCATTTTCTAGACTATTAGCCTTGCTTTCAGCTCTACTCAGCTGCTGAGACAAGCTCTTGTTGGTTTCTCGCACATCAGAGAGGTCACGCTGGAGTCTGTCTTGCAAGCAAAGCCATTCATCGCGCTCTCTCTGAAACGTTCGTTCGACATCACTTTTTGATGACTGATGACGTTCGAGTTCTTGAACTGTTGTGTTCAGGCAGGAGCGAAATGATTCAATTTCTGTCTCTAGTCTGTCTTAGCTTTCTTTTGTCTGCTCGAGTTTGGAACTTAGCACTGCAGATTCTGTCTTTAATAAGCTCAGTTGTCCATTGTACTGAAAAACTGTTTGTGCTAAGGCTTCCTCGTTCAGTTTAAGTTGCTTTTTGAGATCTTCGTTTTTTTCTTTAAGGTCTCATTTTCCTCTAAATATTTTCCTTCTTCCTCCTGATGCCTAAGTCTTACTTGATCCAGTTCTACTCTTAACCTAGTAATCTCATCTTGTAGTAACTGATTTTTGTACAACAGATCCTACTCTCTCTCCGTGTCAGATTCCTGAATGACAGGGAACATAAATAAATAGCCAGTTGGGAAATGAACATACAAACCCACTTCAGCACTAAACTGCTTTTTAAAATTTCTAATACTGAAGCATGACTTCAAAGATGAGAGTGAAATTTCAGGTAATACACAAGCTACTCTATGAACCCATGTACATGTACAATGTATGCACACAATGGAAGTGTAACATACCCTTAAAACGTAAGTGAACATCCCAAACATGCAATACATTTTTTCTTAAACCAGCAACCAAATAATAAAATTATTTAAAACATCTCATAAATAAAGCTTTTAAAACCACAATGTTTTCTTTAATGTGCATGCCTTTAAAATATTGCCTTTAAGGCTAATTTAGCTGTGTTACAAATCTCGCAAAAACAAAGCTAAAAAAGGGTATTTTCCTTCTCAAACGCCTTATTAAAACTTATCCTTTTGCATTACTGAAAGTCAGCTATACAACATAATCATCCCTGGAAAGCCGTCTTTTCTTTTTGCCGTTTATTATGTATTTATATATATATATATATATATATGTATATAAGCTTTTTTTCCACATAAACGTTTTCAGCCTACATTTATATTCCTACAGCTTTGCTGCCCAATAATGGAAGATTGGTGAGGAGATGAATTGTAAATATGGCCAGGCGATTGCAGCTGGTGTGTAGAAAAGCACATAGATCACAGTAATTTTGTTTTGGCCTTGTGTGCCTGACAAGTAGAACCCTCTGTGTTTAGATAAAATAGGCCTGTGAGAAACTCCATGGCACCTTATCAAATACGCCTGAGATTCCTGCTTTGTTGTGAGAAAGATCAAAGCACATAAAAACTACGCCTGCTTCCATCCTTATAATACAGGTGAAACCAGCAGGTTTGCAGATCTTCTAGCAAGGACTGACCTCTGCAGTGCCAGCGTCCCCGCTTGTGGACCAGTGCTGGTTGCTTGGGGGCATTTTGGAGAATGAAAATGAATTTACTCTTTGCATTTCATCTATGGTTTGTGGTTGCTCCTGCGACTTCCCTGTGTTGGCTCACACAACAGCCAAGAACAAATAATTCTTCCAAGCACTGCATATTTGTAGTAAATTTAGCAAACTCTTTTCAGGATTATTTTTATACAGTGCTTATGATGGCTTTTTCTCCTCCAATTATTCTATCTATAGAGAGTTTAATCTACTGCTGATATTCCTTCACAAAATTGTAGCACGTGGAGGTGCAAAAGGCATACTTGAAGTAAGTCCGATAAAAGAATAAGTCATTAAAAAAACCCAAGAAAAACCAAAACAAGCAAGTAATGGGAACACAAAGAGTAAGCGTCAAAGAACTTTCTTCCCGGTCACATTCCCTTGACACAAGTAGCTCGTGTTTCAATGCTAGAAATCTTAAGAAGTGACGACAAAATATCTATCAAATGAAAAATAACAAATAGCTTAAGGGAAACTAATAGAGACACTATGCTGTTTCTACTTGCATGTACAATTCAGGTACGTATGGGACCAATGTTACTTTCCAGAACTTCAAAGACATAAGGGAAAACAGGAAAGGTGTGTACAAAGTTAAGTTATGCTGGTGAACTGTAAATAATCCATCAAGAAGCAGAAAAAGTTATACAGTATCTGTTATGACTTTAGACCAAACATGGCGAAATTCAATTAAATCGGAAAAAAATCTGCTTACCTCTGCATTTTTTTCAATAGTTCGTCTTGCCTCCTCCTCTAGTTCCTTTTGCCTCCAAAGGTGGTGGTTCAAAATCTCTTCTTGCAGGGCTCTGGCGCTCTTCTCCTGAGAGAGCTGTCTCCGTGTCTCATCACGCTCTTCTTCAACCTACAGAAATACAATTAAACTACTTGCATCTTTAGAAAAATCAGAGCTAGCAATATCTTCACATTCTCCTTGGTATCCTGGCAAATAGTTTTGCTTCTCAAGTCATGATAACCCATCTATAAATAATCAATTTTAATTTTCTTCTGAAAAAAATGAAGGAATACAGAATGTCTTATAGTAATTTAGAAAAAGAACTGATTGTCAGGCTTTGCCTGAAATACAAATGAGAACTAAATTTTAAAAGAGAGAAGAGGGATCATGAACTTGCAAAGAAAAACAAAACCAAACCAAACTCACAAACAAACCACCAGACCATCTGTGAACCAGCTGTTCCCAACTGCCCTTAAGATTTGGCAATAGGTATCCAATGCCTCTGGCATGAACAAACTGCCTCCTTTCTTTAGGCATACTGGAATCCAATTCCAATTAAAAAGAAGCAGCAAATAAGAAGACAAATATGTAACTCATTTAACATACCTGTTTCAAGAGCTTTCTCAGTGTTATTAGCTCCATTTCCACATTCCTTGAGCGTAACTCAAGTTGCTGCTTCTCCTCCATTTCTTTACAATATTGATCTTCTTTCTTTCTGAGTGTTTCACTTGTTTTCTCATAGAGAGTTTCCACTCTGAGCCTCTTTTCCTCTTCTTGTTTCAAAGTACGTCTGGGATTTAACAAGAATATTTGAGAAATAAAGCACCAATAGAAAAAGTATATTCCACATTATGAACTTGCAGAGACAACTCAAACCATGAAAATGTTAAATTTTTTCAGTTTTCATATTTTTACTGTCATTTCTAATGTTTTAAACAACTCTAACTTCCTTCCCTTATCCATGGTATCAAACAATTCTTTCAAAAGCAATTTGTTGTCTTATCAGATGAAAGCATCCAACTTTTACTATGATTTCTTTACATTCTTTTAATATGCTGAGCATTGCCTCCACGTCATGGATTTAGTGATTGCAAGTCATACTGATGAAGCAATATGCCACCTATTTGTGAGAGAGCCAACAGTTTTTTAGCAAGCCTTCTCTAAGTCTCAAACAATTGCTGACCAGAAGAAAAGCAAGCAGTTTCTCTTTCCTCAAGAATGAGGTCTGTATTCAAAAACAGACTTAGAAATGCATAGGGTTTAAGCTTAATACTAGTAAAACTAGTTTTAAACCTCAAGGGACCTATATCTAGGAGAAAGAACAGCAATTTAATTTTGAAGCTCATTTATCACGAAAGCCTTAGGGAATGTCAACTTTTTTACTAACTGAAACAATCAGCAATTAGCACCACCATGGTATAAAATGGTTCATGGTGTGTCCATGGAAACCAAACAAGGAAGCAGTTCTATGTTTGTTAATTATTTTCAATATTCTTCTGATATCCTTGCAACAGTCACACAAAAGACACACATAAAGAGCTGCCAATTCAAAATTTGCTTTAGAAATTCTGCAAAACAAGTATTAGCAACCACTAATAAATTATTTGAAAGACTGACAGTAACAATTTGTATTTGCATGGTTTATATTGCAAGGAAAAAGCTTTACATACAATTTTTAGTGTAATTTCACAAAACTGATAGCTTCTACAAGTGTAAAGTTAACATTGCACCCAGACTTTCTTTAGAATGAAAATGTTTATTCTTTGTAGTCGATAGATATTGGAGAATTTTGAGTCATCACAAGGGGCTCTTCCTTCCCAAGTGCTGGGCTCTGCATTTGTCCTTGCTGAATGTCCTCTGGTGCTGCTCGCCACTCTTGTCTGAAGTGATGTGAATGTGATTAAAAACCCCACACCATCCAGGTCTAGCTCAGGAGTATGAGGGAAGGGGCAATCCCAAACTTCACCTTTCCAATAAACAAACAAGCAAGCAAAAAAATGCTCTAAGCTCTGCTCTGAGTCGCACTCTAGAGTTACCAGAATTCCTAATATTATATACCAAGAGAAGCTGCAGAGATGTCATGCAATTCTCTCTCTTATAAACCTCATTTTCCCATAGGTGCTCTCTTTTCCTCTCTGGCTATTAAAAAAAAAAAAAACAGAAGTCTAAACAACATCCAGAAGTTTTCACATGGAGCAAATAGCCAGGCATTTTTCCCCTTGACATTGTGTCCCTTATAGCAAAAAACCCAAACACAGAAGACTAGAATCTTTTCATCCTATCGCCTGTACCATCAGCATCTTCTGAAACAGAAACACCGACAAGATAACACATTATCAGAACACAAGGTTACATACTTAAGACTTTGAATATCATTCTTCCACTCTTGAGTCTCTTCTGCTCTTAATTGTGACGACTCCTTTTCACTTTTCAGTTTCCTTACTTCTCTCCAGACAGCCGAATATCGATTTTTTTCGTGTTCTATTATCCGTTCATACTCAAGAAGTATGTTTTGAAGTTTCAAGAAAATAGCAGAACCTATTTGGAGACAGAAAAAAACCTGCAAAGCTGCACATATGCACAAATACTTCCCAATGTATACATTATTTAATGCTTTTACTGCACTGGGTGTAGGTGGTGAGGTTTTGGTAGTGGGAAGACTGCAGGTAGTGGGGAGGTCTCTGTGAGAAGATGCCATTTTAGCATAGTTTAACAGACATAGTGATGCCTATTCTTATATAAAGTTGTGTGTATATATGCAAGCATCTTATGACAGTTGATTTTATATATATACACCTATATACAAGTATTTAAGCAAAGCCATTATTTTCCTGCACTATTTGTAATTAGCTATTGAGGGGATATAAAGAGGATCTTAGTAACTATCAATGACTGCATTAGGAGTAGCTGAACAGTACTTTTCAAGAACCTGCTTCTCCAGCTCTGATCAGACAGAGAACCAATGATAAAGGTATGTTTGCTGAAAAGACAGGCAGACTTCTAAGCTTAGGCAAGATAATTTCACATCTTTTGAGAGTGATCTCTAATCATAAAGAACTGTTAGATCAAAATATAAAACTAAAATAGCATACAAAGCAATCGTGTTTGAAAAGAGGAACTTGTAACAGCTGAAGACAAAGTGACTTGAAAACATACCCGTATGATCCACATGAAGCTGTTCTAACAGCAGCATCGCCTCTTTGTAGGTTGAAGTCGGTAATTCAGCATCCGCTGAAGCTGTGTCAGATGAACGAGCTAAATCATGGTCAGCAGTTACATCCATTTGTGTGCTGACCTACAAAGAACAAAATATTTTCTGTATACAGCTATATACTATTACACATCATTACAAATGCATGATTGATGCATTTCCCTCATTCACAGTCCATAGATTTGGCTCAAATATTACAAAGCTGCATACTAGCAGTAATTTGTGCATCTGGTTGATCACTACATAAACACTGTTCCCATCTAAGTGATTGAAGGCTGACACAAGCTATTTATCAAGACATTAATTTTACATTACCTTGTTCTTTTCACTCCCTAGTTTTGCTGCAGGTCTGGAAAACAGAAACATAAGTATTCAGTACTGGAATATTTATATTGCATTATGAACAATATCTAAGGTTGCTCTGAAACTTAACGTCAGTAGTGAATTAAACTAAAAATTATTATGAGAATTTTGTTAGATGGAGTTGAAGACTGAAAAAAATTTGTGTAGTATTATGTTTATTGGAAGGCTATTTTTGCCACGGGATATTAAGCAAATAGCTGAAATTACTATTCTCTGCACTTTACCCAAGGTGACAGGAATCTTACAGCTATAGATATATATAGAGAGAGATGCAGATACAGAGTTATGTGCATTTGCTATTTAAATCTAGAGGTTCAGCTCTTTTCAGTATTGAGAATCCTTCTCTTACAGGTCAAAGCAACCTAATGTTGGATTCTCTGGTGTACTGGGTCTGGCTGGGATGGAGTTAATTTTCTTCATAGCAGCTCGCACATTGCTGCGTGTTAGATTTCTGACCAGGGCAGTGTTGATAACACACCAATGCTTGAGCTGTTGCTGGACAGTGCTTGGACAGCATCAGCACCTACTGTTTCTCACTTTGTCTCCCGCAACAGTAACTTTGGGGCAAGCAAGAAGTCGGGAGGGGATAGAGCTGGAAAAAAAAAATAATTCAAAAGGCAGAAAGAACTAAGATGCCTGCAGTGGAAGAGTAATTTTAGTCTCTCCTCTCTCTGTTGGAAAAGATAAAATATATATATTTATGCACACACACACACTCACACTCAGGTAATTATTCAGAATTTGTGCACGTCTGACCTTATCATTAACTTGGCTGGTATGCTCAAAGCACTCTAAGCTAAAAAACAAGTGGTTTTGAATACAAAGGGCATCAGGTAGTATTGTCATATGAAAGAATAAGAATCATTGTGCACTCTGGTTTACAAAACTTCCCGTTAGCTTTTAGGTCAACCTTTATCATGAAAAAGTTTTATTTACAATATTCCTTCTATTCAGTACCTTCTTCCATCTTGAGATGTTTCACTGAAAGTGCTGTCATCCAGTACCTGAAAATGATTCCCAGTAGAAGAACTCATCTGCTGATCAGCCTTCTTCTTTGAAGCCTGTCTTTTATTTTTCTTTGAAACTTTGGCATTCAGGGAAAGTTTACTACATAAGAGAGAGAGAGAAAGAGAGAGAGAGAAAGAGAGAGAGAGAGAAAGAGAGAGAGAGAAAGAGAGAGAGAGAGAAAGAGAGAGAGAAAAAGAGAGAGAGAGAAAGAGAGAGAGAGAGAGAGAGAAAGGGAGATCATCAGCTGAGTAGCTTTACAGAAAAAAGCCCTGTGTAACAGATGTACTTAAGATGCTGCCCAGAAACAACGGAGATGAAGAATACCTATGACAAAATACAGAGTTGACTCCAAAGACCCTGGAAGACAAGTATTTTAATAACCTTCCCCTAGGAACGAGCAAGAAATGTGGAATGTGAGCTAGATTCAGGTAAGCTGAAACATATTTCATATCCCCACTAGAGGAAGTACGTAGAGCAGAGATGCCTTTGAAGGACAGATAGGAAAAAAACTGC
>NW_028116804.1:0-29889 GCF_964273445.1 Streptopelia decaocto
CATGTTTACAATTTCACGTCAAAAAATGGCTAAAATTCCAGTTGAAATTTTTTCAAAGTCCCTTAAAAATTTTCCAATTTTTGTCCCAATTCTTCCCATTCCCATTGAAACTTTTCAAATCCCTCTCAAAATTGTTGAAATTCTGTTGAAGCTTTTAAAATTCTCTCTAGAATTTTCAAAATCCATGTCCACATGTTTACAATTTCACGTCAAAAAATTGCTAAAATTCCAGTTGAAATTTTTTCAAAGTCCCTTAAAAATTTTCCAATTTTTGTCCCAATTCTTCCCATTCCCATTGAAACTTTTCAAATCCCTCTCAAAATTGTTGAAATTCTGTTGAACCTTTTAAAATTCTCTCTAGAATTTTCAAAATCCATGTCCACATGTTTACAATTTCACGTCAAAAAAATGCTAAAATTCCAGTTGAAATTTTTTCAAAGTCCCTTAAAAATTTTCCAATTTTTGTCCCAATTCTTCCCATTCCCATTGAAACTTTTCAAATTCCTCTCAAAATTGTTGAAATTCTGTTGAAGCTTTTAATATTCTCTCTAGAATTTTCAAAATCCATGTCCACATGTTTACAATTTCACGTCAAAAAATGGCTAAAATTCCAGTTGAAATTTTTTCAAAGTCCCTTAAAAATTTTCCAATTTTTGTCCCAATTCTTCCCATTCCCATTGAAACTTTTCAAATCCCTCTCAAAATTGTAGAAATTCTGTTAAAGCTTTTAAAATTCTCTCTAGAATTTTCAAAATCCATGTCCACATGTTTACAATTTCACGTCAAAAAATGGCTAAAATTCCAGTTGAAATTTTTTCAAAGTCCCTTAAAAATTTTCCAATTTTTGTCCCAATTCTTCCCATTCCCATTGAAACTTTTCAAATCCCTCTCAAAATGGTTGAAATTCTCTTGAACCTTTTAAAATTCTCTCTAGAATTTTCAAAATCCATGTCCACATGTTTACAATTTCACGTCAAAAAATGGCTAAAATTCCAGTTGAAATTTTTTCAAAGTCCCTTAAAAATTTTCCAATTTTTGTCCCAATTCTTCCCATTCCCATTGAAACTTTTCAAATCCCTCTCCAAATTGTTGAAATTCTCTTGAAGCTTTTAAAATTGTCTCTAGAATTTTCAAAATCCATGTCCACATGTTTACAATTTCACGTCAAAAAAATGGTAAAATTCCAGTTGAAATTTTTTCAAAGTCCCTTCAAAATTTTCCAATTTTTGTCCCAATTCTTCCCATTCCCATTGAAACTTTTCAAATCCCTCTCAAAATTGTAGAAATTCTGTTAAAGCTTTTAAAATTCTCTCTAGAATTTTCAAAATCCATGGCCACATGTTTACAATTTCACGTAACAAAATGGCTAAAATTCCAGTTGAAATTTTTTCAAAGTCCCTTAAAAATTTTCCAATTTTTGTCCCAATTCTTCCCATTCCCATTGAAACTTTTCAAATCCCTCTCAAAATTGTTGAAATTCTGTTGAACCTTTTAAAATTCTCTCTAGAATTTTCAAAATCCATGTCCACATGTTTACAATTTCACGTCAAAAAAATGGTAAAATTCCAGTTGAAATATTTTCAAAGTCCCTTAAAAATTTTCCAATTTTTGTCCCAATTCTTCCCATTCCCATTGAAACTTTTCAAATTCCTCTCAAAATTGTTGAAATTCTCTTGAAGCTTTTAAAATTCTCTCTAGAATTTTCAAAATCCATGGCCACATGTTTACAATTTCACGTCAAAAAATGGCTAAAATTCCAGTTGAAATTTTTTCAAAGTCCCTTAAAAATTTTCCAATTTTTGTCCCAATTCTTCCCATTCCCATTGAAACTTTTCAAATCCCTCTCAAAATTGTTGAAATTCTCTTGAAGCTTTTAAAATTCTCTCTAGAATTTTCAAAATCCATGTCCACATGTTTACAATTTCACGTCAAAAAATGGCTAAAATTCCAGTTGAAATTTTTTCAAAGTCCTTTAAAAAATTTCCAATTTTTGTTCCAATTCTTCCCATTCCCATTGAAACTTTTCAAATCCCTCTCAAAATTGTTGAAATTCTCTTGAAGCTTTTAAAATTCTCTCTAGAATTTTCGAAATCCATGTCCACATGTTTACAATTTCACGTCAAAAAATTGCTAAAATTCCAGTTGAAATTTTTTCAAAGTCCCTTAAAAATTTTCCAATTTTTGTCCCAATTCTTCCCATTCCCATTGAAACTTTTCAAATCCCTCTCAAAATTGTTGAAATTCTGTTGAAGCTTTTAAAATTCTCTCTAGAATTTTCAAAATCCATGTCCACATGTTTACAATTTCACGTAACACAATGGCTAAAATTCCAGTTGAAATTTTTTCAAAGTCCCTTAAAAATTTTCCAATTTTTGTCCCAATTCTTCCCATTCCCATTGAAACTTTTCAAATTCCTCTCAAAATTGTTGAAATTCTGTTGAAGCTTTTAAAATTCTCTCTAGAATTTTCAAAATCCATGGCCACATGTTTACAATTTCACGTCAAAAAATGGCTAAAATTCCAGTTGAAATTTTTTCAAAGTCCCTTAAAAATTTTCCAATTTTTGTCCCAATTCTTCCCATTCCCATTGAAACTTTTCAAATCCCTCTCAAAAGTGTTGAAATTCTCTTGAAGCTTTTAAAATTCTCTCTAGAATTTTCAAAATCCATGGCCACATGTTTACAATTTCACGTCAAAAAAATGGTAAAATTCCAGTTGAAATTTTTTCAAAGTCCCTTAAAAATTTTCCAATTTTTGTCCCAATTCTTCCCATTCCCATTGAAACTTTTCAAATCCCTCTCAAAATTGTTGAAATTCTGTTGAAGCTTTTAAAATTCTCTCTAGAATTTTCAAAATCCATGGCCACATGTTTACAATTTCACGTCAAAAAATGGCTAAAATTCCAGTTGAAATTTTTTCAAAGTCCCTTAAAAATTTTCCAATTTTTGTCCCAATTCTTCCCATTCCCATTGAAACTTTTCAAATCCCTCTCAAAATTGTTGAAATTCTCTTGAAGCTTTTAAAATTCTCTCTAGAATTTTCAAAATCCATGTCCACATGTTTACAATTTCACGTCAAAAAATGGCTAAAATTCCAGTTGAAATTTTTTCAAAGTCCCTTAAAAATTTTCCAATTTTTGTCCCAATTCTTCCCATTCCCATTGAAACTTTTCAAATCCCTCTCTAAATTGTAGAAATTCTGTTAAAGCTTTTAAAATTCTCTCTAGAATTTTCAAAATCCATGTCCACATGTTTACAATTTCACGTCAAAAAATGGCTAAAATTCCAGTTGAAATTTTTTCAAAGTCCCTGAAAAATTTTCCAATTTTTGTCCCAATTCTTCCCATTCCCATTGAAACTTTTCAAATCCCTCTCAAAATTGTTGAAATTCTGTTGAAGCTTTTAAAATTCTCTCTAGAATTTTCAAAATCCATGGCCACATGTTTACAATTTCACGTCAAAAAATGGCTAAAATTCCAGTTGAAATTTTTTCAAAGTCCCTTAAAAATTTTCCAATTTTTGTCCCAATTCTTCCCATTCCCATTGAAACTTTTCAAATCCCTCTCAAAATTGTTGAAATTCTCTTGAAGCTTTTAAAATTCTCTCTAGAATTTTCAAAATCCATGGCCACATGTTTACAATTTCACGTCAAAAAATGGCTAAAATTCCAGTTGAAATTTTTTCAAAGTCCCTTAAAAATTTTCCAATTTTTGTCCCAATTCTTCCCATTCCCATTGAAACTTTTCAAATCCCTCTCCAAATTGTTGAAATTCTGTTGAACCTTTTAAAATTCTCTCTAGAATTTTCAAAATCCATGTCCACATGTTTACAATTTCACGTCAAAAAATGGCTAAAATTCCAGTTGAAATTTTTTCAAAGTCCCTTAAAAATTTTCCAATTTTTGTCCCAATTCTTCCCATTCCCATTGAAACTTTTCAAATCCCTCTCAAAATTGTTGAAATTCTCTTGAAGCTTTTAAAATTCTCTCTAGAATTTTCAAAATCCATGGCCACATGTTTACAATTTCACGTCAAAAAATTGCTAAAATTCCAGTTGAAATTTTTTCAAAGTCCCTTAAAAATTTTCCAATTTTTGTCCCAATTCTTCCCATTCCCATTGAAACTTTTCAAATCCCTCTCAAAATTGTTGAAATTCTGTTAAAGCTTTTAAAATTCTCTCTAGAATTTTCAAAATCCATGTCCACATGTTTACAATTTCACGTAAAAAAATGGCTAAAATTCCAGTTGAAATTTTTTCAAAGTCCCTTAAAAATTTTCCAATTTTTGTCCCAATTCTTCCCATTCCCATTGAAACTTTTCAAATCCCTCTCAAAATTGTTGAAATTCTCTTGAACCTTTTAAAATTCTCTCTAGAATTTTCAAAATCCATGGCCACATGTTTACAATTTCACGTCAAAAAATGGCTAAAATTCCAGTTGAAATTTTTTCAAAGTCCCTTAAAAATTTTCCAATTTTTGTCCCAATTCTTCCCATTCCCATTGAAACTTTTCAAATCCCTCTCCAAATTGTTGAAATTCTCTTGAAGCTTTTAAAATTCTCTCTAGAATTTTCAAAATCCATGTCCACATGTTTACAATTTCACGTCAAAAAAATGGTAAAATTCCAGTTGAAATTTTTTCAAAGTCCCTTAAAAATTTTCCAATTTTTGTCCCAATTCTTCCCATTCCCATTGAAACTTTTCAAATTCCTCTCAAAATTGTTGAAATTCTGTTGAAGCTTTTAAAATTCTCTCTAGAATTTTCAAAATCCATGTCCACATGTTTACCATTTCACGTCAAAAAATGGCTAAAATTCCAGTTGAAATTTTTTCAAAGTCCCTTAAAAATTTTCCAATTTTTGTCCCAATTCTTCCCATTCCCATTGAAACTTTTCAAATCCCTCTCAAAATTGTTGAAATTCTCTTGAAGCTTTTAAAATTCTCTCTAGAATTTTCAAAATCCATGTCCACATGTTTACAATTTCACGTCAAAAAATGGCTAAAATTCCAGTTGAAATTTTTTCAAAGTCCTTTAAAAAATTTCCAATTTTTGTTCCAATTCTTCCCATTCCCATTGAAACTTTTCAAATCCCTCTCAAAATTGTTGAAATTCTCTTGAAGCTTTTAAAATTCTCTCTAGAATTTTCGAAATCCATGTCCACATGTTTACAATTTCACGTCAAAAAATTGCTAAAATTCCAGTTGAAATTTTTTCAAAGTCCCTTAAAAATTTTCCAATTTTTGTCCCAATTCTTCCCATTCCCATTGAAACTTTTCAAATCCCTCTCAAAATTGTTGAAATTCTGTTGAAGCTTTTAAAATTCTCTCTAGAATTTTCAAAATCCATGTCCACATGTTTACAATTTCACGTAACACAATGGCTAAAATTCCAGTTGAAATTTTTTCAAAGTCCCTTAAAAATTTTCCAATTTTTGTCCCAATTCTTCCCATTCCCATTGAAACTTTTCAAATTCCTCTCAAAATTGTTGAAATTCTGTTGAAGCTTTTAAAATTCTCTCTAGAATTTTCAAAATCCATGGCCACATGTTTACAATTTCACGTCAAAAAATGGCTAAAATTCCAGTTGAAATTTTTTCAAAGTCCCTTAAAAATTTTCCAATTTTTGTCCCAATTCTTCCCATTCCCATTGAAACTTTTCAAATCCCTCTCAAAATTGTTGAAATTCTGTTGAAGCTTTTAAAATTCTCTCTAGAATTTTCAAAATCCATGGCCACATGTTTACAATTTCACGTCAAAAAAATGGTAAAATTCCAGTTGAAATTTTTTCAAAGTCCCTTAAAAATTTTCCAATTTTTGTCCCAATTCTTCCCATTCCCATTGAAACTTTTCAAATTCCTCTCAAAATTGTTGAAATTCTGTTGAAGCTTTTAAAATTCTCTCTAGAATTTTCAAAATCCATGGCCACATGTTTACAATTTCACGTCAAAAAATGGCTAAAATTCCAGTTGAAATTTTTTCAAAGTCCCTTAAAAATTTTCCAATTTTTGTCCCAATTCTTCCCATTCCCATTGAAACTTTTCAAATCCCTCTCAAAATTGTTGAAATTCTCTTGAAGCTTTTAAAATTCTCTCTAGAATTTTCAAAATCCATGTCCACATGTTTACAATTTCACGTCAAAAAATGGCTAAAATTCCAGTTGAAATTTTTTCAAAGTCCCTTAAAAATTTTCCAATTTTTGTCCCAATTCTTCCCATTCCCATTGAAACTTTTCAAATCCCTCTCTAAATTGTAGAAATTCTGTTAAAGCTTTTAAAATTCTCTCTAGAATTTTCAAAATCCATGTCCACATGTTTACAATTTCACGTCAAAAAATGGCTAAAATTCCAGTTGAAATTTTTTCAAAGTCCCTTAAAAATTTTCCAATTTTTGTCCCAATTCTTCCCATTCCCATTGAAACTTTTCAAATCCCTCTCAAAATTGTTGAAATTCTGTTGAAGCTTTTAAAATTCTCTCTAGAATTTTCAAAATCCATGGCCACATGTTTACAATTTCACGTCAAAAAATGGCTAAAATTCCAGTTGAAATTTTTTCAAAGTCCCTTAAAAATTTTCCAATTTTTGTCCCAATTCTTCCCATTCCCATTGAAACTTTTCAAATCCCTCTCAAATTTGTTGAAATTCTCTTGAAGCTTTTAAAATTCTCTCTAGAATTTTCAAAATCTATGTCCACATGTTTACAATTTCACGTCAAAAAATGGCTAAAATTCCAGTTGAAATTTTTTCAAAGTCCCTTAAAAATTTTCCAATTTTTGTCCCAATTCTTCCCATTCCCATTGAAACTTTTCAAATCCCTCTCAAAATTGTTGAAATTCTGTTGAAGCTTTTAAAATTCTCTCTAGAATTTTCAAAATCCATGTCCACATGTTTACAATTTCACGTCAAAAAATGGCTAAAATTCCAGTTGAAATTTTTTCAAAGTCCCTTAAAAATTTTCCAATTTTTGTCCCAATTCTTCCCATTCCCATTGAAACTTTTCAAATCCCTCTCAAAATTGTTGAAATTCTCTTGAAGCTTTTAAAATTCTCTCTAGAATTTTCAAAATCCATGTCCACATGTTTACAATTTTACGTAAAAAAATGGCTAAAATTCCAGTTGAAATTTTTTCAAAGTCCCTTAAAAATTTTCCAATTTTTGTCCCAATTCTTCCCATTCCCATTGAAACTTTTCAAATCCCTCTCCAAATTGTTGAAATTCTCTTGAAGCTTTTAAAATTCTCTCTAGAATTTTCAAAATCCATGGCCACATGTTTACAATTTCACGTCAAAAAATGGCTAAAATTCCAGTTGAAATTTTTTCAAAGTCCCTTAAAAATTTTCCAATTTTTGTCCCAATTCTTCCCATTCCCATTGAAACTTTTCAAATCCCTCTCAAAACTGTTGAAATTCTCTTGAAGCTTTTAAAATTCTCTCTAGAATTTTCAAAATCCATGTCCACATGTTTACAATTTCACGTAAAAAAAAATGCTAAAATTCCAGTTGAAATTTTTTCAAAGTCCCTTAAAAATTTTCCAATTTTTGTCCCAATTCTTCCCATTCCCATTGAAACTTTTCAAATCCCTCTCAAAATGGTTGAAATTCTGTTGAAGCTTTTAAAATTCTCTCTAGAATTTTCAAAATCCATGTCCACATGTTTACAATTTCACGTCAAAAAATGGCTAAAATTCCAGTTGAAATGTTTTCAAAGTCCCTTAAAAATTTTCCAATTTTTGTCCCAATTCTTCCCATTCCCATTGAAACTTTTCAAATCCCTCTCCAAATTGTTGAAATTCTCTTGAAGCTTTTAAAATTCTCTCTAGAATTTTCAAAATCCATGTCCACATGTTTACAATTTCACGTAAAAAAAATGCTAAAATTCCAGTTGAAATTTTTTCAAAGTCCCTTAAAAATTTTCCAATTTTTGTCCCAATTCTTCCCATTCCCATTGAAACTTTTCAAATCCCTCTCAAAATTGTTGAAATTCTGTTGAAGCTTTTAAAATTCTCTCTAGAATTTTCAAAATCCATGGCCACATGTTTACAATTTCACGTCAAAAAATGGCTAAAATTCCAGTTGAAATTTTTTCAAAGTCCCTTAAAAATTTTCCAATTTTTGTCCCAATTCTTCCCATTCCCATTGAAACTTTTCAAATCCCTCTCAAAATTGTTGAAATTCTGTTGAACCTTTTAAAATTCTCTCTAGAATTTTCAAAATCCATGTCCACATGTTTACAATTTCACGTCAAAAAATGGTAACATTCCAGTTGAAATTTTTTCAAAGTCCCTTAAAAATTTTCCAATTTTTGTCCCAATTCTTCCCATTCCCATTGAAACTTTTCAAATCCCTCTCAAAATTGTTGAAATTCTCTTGAAGCTTTTAAAATTCTCTCTAGAATTTTCAAAATCCATGGCCACATGTTTACAATTTCACGTCAAAAAATGGCTAAAATTCCAGTTGAAATTTTTTCAAAGTCCCTTAAAAATTTTCCAATTTTTGTCCCAATTCTTCCCATTCCCATTGAAACTTTTCAAATCCCTCTCAAAATTGTTGAAATTCTGTTGAAGCTTTTAAAATTCTCTCTAGAATTTTCAAAATCCATGGCCACTTGTTTACAATTTCACGTCAAAAAATTGCTAAAATTCCAGTTGAAATTTTTTCAAAGTCCCTTAAAAATTTTCCAATTTTTGTCCCAATTCTTCCCATTCCCATTGAAACTTTTCAAATTCCTCTCAAAATTGTTGAAATTCTGTTGAAGCTTTTAAAATTCTCTCTAGAATTTTTAAAATCCATGTCCACATGTTTACAATTTCACGTCAAAAAATGGCTAAAATTCCAGTTGAAATTTTTTCAAAGTCCCTTAAAAATTTTCCAATTTTTGTCCCAATTCTTCCCATTCCCATTGAAACTTTTCAAATCCCTCTCAAAATTGTTGAAATTCTCTTGAAGCTTTTAAAATTCTCTCTAGAATTTTCAAAATCCATGGCCACATGTTTACAATTTCACGTCAAAAAATGGCTAAAATTCCAGTTGAAATTTTTTCAAAGTCCCTTAAAAATTTTCCAATTTTTGTCCCAATTCTTCCCATTCCCATTGAAACTTTTCAAATCCCTCTCAAAATTGTTGAAATTCTGTTGAAGCTTTTAAAATTCTGTCTAGAATTTTCAAAATCCATGGCCACATGTTTACAATTTCACGTCAAAAAATGGCTAAAATTCCAGTTGAAATTTTTTCAAAGTCCCTTAAAAATTTTCCAATTTTTGTCCCAATTCTTCCCATTCCCATTGAAACTTTTCAAATCCCTCTCAAAATTGTAGAAATTCTGTTAAAGCTTTTAAAATTCTCTCTAGAATTTTCAAAATCCATGTCCACATGTTTACAATTTCACGTCAAAAAATGGCTAAAATTCCAGTTGAAATTTTTTCAAAGTCCCTTAAAAATTTTCCAATTTTTGTCCCAATTCTTCCCATTCCCATTGAAACTTTTCAAATCCCTCTCAAAATTGTTGAAATTCTCTTGAAGCTTTTAAAATTCTCTCTAGAATTTTCAAAATCCATGGCCACATGTTTACAATTTCACGTCAAAAAATGGCTAAAATTCCAGTTGAAATTTTTTCAAAGTCCCTGAAAAATTTTCCAATTTTTGTCCCAATTCTTCCCATTCCCATTGAAACTTTTCAAATCCCTCTCAAAATTGTTGAAATTCTCTTGAAGCTTTTAAAATTCTCTCTAGAATTTTCAAAATCCATGTCCACATGTTTACAATTTCACGTCAAAAAAAATGCTAAAATTCCAGTTGAAATTTTTTCAAAGTCCCTTAAAAATTTTCCAATTTTTGTCCCAATTCTTCCCATTCCCATTGAAACTTTTCAAATCCCTCTCAAAACTGTTGAAATTCTCTTGAAGCTTTTAAAATTCTCTCTAGAATTTTCAAAATCCATGTCCACATGTTTACAATTTCACGTAAAAAAAAATGCTAAAATTCCAGTTGAAATTTTTTCAAAGTCCCTTAAAAATTTTCCAATTTTTGTCCCAATTCTTCCCATTCCCATTGAAACTTTTCAAATCCCTCTCAAAATGGTTGAAATTCTCTTGAAGCTTTTAAAATTCTCTCTAGAATTTTCAAAATCCATGGCCACATGTTTACAATTTCACGTAAAAAAAAATGCTAAAATTCCAGTTGAAATTTTTTCAAAGTCCCTTAAAAATTTTCCAATTTTTGTCCCAATTCTTCCCATTCCCATTGAAACTTTTCAAATCCCTCTCCAAATTGTTGAAATTCTGTTGAAGCTTTTAAAATTCTCTCTAGAATTTTCAAAATCCATGTCCACATGTTTACAATTTCACGTCAAAAAATGGCTAAAATTCCAGTTGAAATTTTTTCAAAGTCCCTTAAAAATTTTCCAATTTTTGTCCCAATTCTTCCCATTCCCATTGAAACTTTTCAAATCCCTCTCCAAATTGTTGAAATTCTCTTGAAGCTTTTAAAATTCTCTCTAGAATTTTCAAAATCCATGTCCACATGTTTACAATTTCACGTAAAAAAAATGCTAAAATTCCAGTTGAAATTTTTTCAAAGTCCCTTAAAAATTTTCCAATTTTTGTCCCAATTCTTCCCATTCCCATTGAAACTTTTCAAATCCCTCTCAAAATTGTTGAAATTCTGTTGAAGCTTTTAAAATTCTCTCTAGAATTTTCAAAATCCATGGCCACATGTTTACAATTTCACGTCAAAAAATGGCTAAAATTCCAGTTGAAATTTTTTCAAAGTCCCTTAAAAATTTTCCAATTTTTGTCCCAATTCTTCCCATTCCCATTGAAACTTTTCAAATCCCTCTCAAAATTGTTGAAATTCTGTTGAACCTTTTAAAATTCTCTCTAGAATTTTCAAAATCCATGTCCACATGTTTACAATTTCACGTCAAAAAATGGTAACATTCCAGTTGAAATTTTTTCAAAGTCCCTTAAAAATTTTCCAATTTTTGTCCCAATTCTTCCCATTCCCATTGAAACTTTTCAAATCCCTCTCAAAATTGTAGAAATTCTGTTGAAGCTTTTAAAATTCTCTCTAGAATTTTCAAAATCCATGTCCACATGTTTACAATTTCACGTCAAAAAATGGCTAAAATTCCAGTTGAAATTTTTTCAAAGTCCCTTAAAAATTTTCCAATTTTTGTCCCAATTCTTCCCATTCCCATTGAAACTTTTCAAATCCCTCTCAAAATTGTTGAAATTCTCTTGAAGCTTTTAAAATTCTCTCTAGAATTTTCAAAATCCATGGCCACATGTTTACAATTTCACGTCAAAAAATGGCTAAAATTCCAGTTGAAATTTTTTCAAAGTCCCTGAAAAATTTTCCAATTTTTGTCCCAATTCTTCCCATTCCCATTGAAACTTTTCAAATCCCTCTCAAAATTGTTGAAATTCTCTTGAAGCTTTTAAAATTCTCTCTAGAATTTTCAAAATCCATGTCCACATGTTTACAATTTCACGTCAAAAAAAATGCTAAAATTCCAGTTGAAATTTTTTCAAAGTCCCTTAAAAATTTTCCAATTTTTGTCCCAATTCTTCCCATTCCCATTGAAACTTTTCAAATCCCTCTCAAAACTGTTGAAATTCTCTTGAAGCTTTTAAAATTCTCTCTAGAATTTTCAAAATCCATGTCCACATGTTTACAATTTCACGTAAAAAAAAATGCTAAAATTCCAGTTGAAATTTTTTCAAAGTCCCTTAAAAATTTTCCAATTTTTGTCCCAATTCTTCCCATTCCCATTGAAACTTTTCAAATCCCTCTCAAAATGGTTGAAATTCTCTTGAAGCTTTTAAAATTCTCTCTAGAATTTTCAAAATCCATGGCCACATGTTTACAATTTCACGTAAAAAAAAATGCTAAAATTCCAGTTGAAATTTTTTCAAAGTCCCTTAAAAATTTTCCAATTTTTGTCCCAATTCTTCCCATTCCCATTGAAACTTTTCAAATCCCTCTCCAAATTGTTGAAATTCTGTTGAAGCTTTTAAAATTCTCTCTAGAATTTTCAAAATCCATGTCCACATGTTTACAATTTCACGTCAAAAAATGGCTAAAATTCCAGTTGAAATTTTTTCAAAGTCCCTTAAAAATTTTCCAATTTTTGTCCCAATTCTTCCCATTCCCATTGAAACTTTTCAAATCCCTCTCCAAATTGTTGAAATTCTCTTGAAGCTTTTAAAATTCTCTCTAGAATTTTCAAAATCCATGTCCACATGTTTACAATTTCACGTAAAAAAAATGCTAAAATTCCAGTTGAAATTTTTTCAAAGTCCCTTAAAAATTTTCCAATTTTTGTCCCAATTCTTCCCATTCCCATTGAAACTTTTCAAATCCCTCTCAAAATTGTTGAAATTCTGTTGAAGCTTTTAAAATTCTCTCTAGAATTTTCAAAATCCATGGCCACATGTTTACAATTTCACGTCAAAAAATGGCTAAAATTCCAGTTGAAATTTTTTCAAAGTCCCTTAAAAATTTTCCAATTTTTGTCCCAATTCTTCCCATTCCCATTGAAACTTTTCAAATCCCTCTCAAAATTGTTGAAATTCTGTTGAACCTTTTAAAATTCTCTCTAGAATTTTCAAAATCCATGTCCACATGTTTACAATTTCACGTCAAAAAATGGTAACATTCCAGTTGAAATTTTTTCAAAGTCCCTTAAAAATTTTCCAATTTTTGTCCCAATTCTTCCCATTCCCATTGAAACTTTTCAAATCCCTCTCAAAATTGTAGAAATTCTGTTGAAGCTTTTAAAATTCTCTCTAGAATTTTCAAAATCCATGTCCACATGTTTACAATTTCACGTCAAAAAATGGCTAAAATTCCAGTTGAAATTTTTTCAAAGTCCCTTAAAAATTTTCCAATTTTTGTCCCAATTCTTCCCATTCCCATTGAAACTTTTCAAATCCCTCTCCAAATTGTTGAAATTCTGTTGAAGCTTTTAAAATTCTCTCTAGAATTTTCAAAATCCATGGCCACATGTTTACAATTTCACGTCAAAAAATGGCTAAAATTCCAGTTGAAATTTTTTCCAAGTCCCTTCAAAATTTTCCAATTTTTGTCCCAATTCTTCCCATTCCCATTGAAACTTTTCAAATCCCTCTCAAAATTGTTGAAATTCTCTTGAAGCTTTTAAAATTCTCTCTAGAATTTTCAAAATCCATGGCCACATGTTTACAATTTCACGTCAAAAAATGGCTAAAATTCCAGTTGAAATTTTTTCAAAGTCCCTTAAAAATTTTCCAATTTTTGTCCCAATTCTTCCCATTCCCATTGAAACTTTTCAAATCCCTCTCAAAATTGTTGAAATTCTGTTGAAGCTTTTAAAATTCTCTCTAGAATTTTCAAAATCCATGGCCACTTGTTTACAATTTCACGTCAAAAAATGGCTAAAATTCCAGTTGAAATTTTTTCAAAGTCCCTTAAAAATTTTCCAATTTTTGTCCCAATTCTTCCCATTCCCATTGAAACTTTTCAAATTCCTCTCAAAATTGTTGAAATTCTGTTGAAGCTTTTAAAATTCTCTCTAGAATTTTTAAAATCCATGTCCACATGTTTACAATTTCACGTCAAAAAATGGCTAAAATTCCAGTTGAAATTTTTTCAAAGTCCCTTAAAAATTTTCCAATTTTTGTCCCAATTCTTCCCATTCCCATTGAAACTTTTCAAATCCCTCTCAAAATTGTTGAAATTCTCTTGAAGCTTTTAAAATTCTCTCTAGAATTTTCAAAATCCATGGCCACATGTTTACAATTTCACGTCAAAAAATGGCTAAAATTCCAGTTGAAATTTTTTCAAAGTCCCTTAAAAATTTTCCAATTTTTGTCCCAATTCTTCCCATTCCCATTGAAACTTTTCAAATCCCTCTCAAAATTGTTGAAATTCTCTTGAAGCTTTTAAAATTCTCTCTAGAATTTTCAAAATCCATGGCCACATGTTTACAATTTCACGTCAAAAAATGGCTAAAATTCCAGTTGAAATTTTTTCAAAGTCCCTTAAAAATTTTCCAATTTTTGTCCCAATTCTTCCCATTCCCATTGAAACTTTTCAAATCCCTCTCAAAATTGTAGAAATTCTGTTAAAGCTTTTAAAATTCTCTCTAGAATTTTCAAAATCCATGTCCACATGTTTACAATTTCACGTCAAAAAATGGCTAAAATTCCAGTTGAAATTTTTTCAAAGTCCCTTAAAAATTTTCCAATTTTTGTCCCAATTCTTCCCATTCCCATTGAAACTTTTCAAATCCCTCTCAAAATTGTTGAAATTCTCTTGAAGCTTTTAAAATTCTCTCTAGAATTTTCAAAATCCATGGCCACATGTTTACAATTTCACGTCAAAAAATGGCTAAAATTCCAGTTGAAATTTTTTCAAAGTCCCTTAAAAATTTTCCAATTTTTGTCCCAATTCTTCCCATTCCCATTGAAACTTTTCAAATCCCTCTCAAAATTGTTGAAATTCTCTTGAAGCTTTTAAAATTCTCTCTAGAATTTTCAAAATCCATGTCCACATGTTTACAATTTCACGTCAAAAAAAATGCTAAAATTCCAGTTGAAATTTTTTCAAAGTCCCTTAAAAATTTTCCAATTTTTGTCCCAATTCTTCCCATTCCCATTGAAACTTTTCAAATCCCTCTCAAAATTGTTGAAATTCTGTTGAAGCTTTTAAAATTCTCTCTAGAATTTTCAAAATCCATGTCCACGTGTTTACAATTTCACGTCAAAAAATGGCTAAAATTCCAGTTGAAATTTTTTCAAAGTCCCTTAAAAATTTTCCAATTTTTGTCCCAATTCTTCCCATTCCCATTGAAACTTTTCAAATCCATCTCAAAATTGTTGAAATTCTCTTGAAGCTTTTAAAATTCTCTCCAGAATTTTCAAAATCCATGTCCACATGTTTACAATTTCACGTCAAAAAATGGCTAAAATTCCAGTTGAAATTTTTTCAAAGTCCCTTAAAAATTTTCCAATTTTTGTCCCAATTCTTCCCATTCCCATTGAAACTTTTCAAATCCCTCTCCAAATTGTTGAAATTCTCTTGAAGCTTTTAAAATTCTCTCTAGAATTTTCAAAATCCATGTCCACATGTTTACAATTTCACGTAAAAAAATTGCTAAAATTCCAGTTGAAATTTTTTCAAAGTCCCTTAAAAATTTTCCAATTTTTGTCCCAATTCTTCCCATTCCCATTGAAACTTTTCAAATCCCTCTCAAAATTGTTGAAATTCTGTTGAAGCTTTTAAAATTCTCTCTAGAATTTTCAAAATCCATGTCCACATGTTTAAAATTTCACGTCAAAAAATGGCTAAAATTCCAGTTGAAATTTTTTCAAAGTCCCTTAAAAATTTTCCAATTTTTGTCCCAATTCTTCCCATTCCCATTGAAACTTTTCAAATCCCTCTCAAAATTGTTGAAATTCTGTTGAAGCTTTTAAAATTCTCTCTAGAATTTTCAAAATCCATGGCCACATGTTTACAATTTCACGTCAAAAAATTGCTAAAATTCCAGTTGAAATTTTTTCAAAGTCCCTTAAAAATTTTCCAATTTTTGTCCCAATTCTTCCCATTCCCATTGAAACTTTTCAAATCCCTCTCAAAATTGTTGAAATTCTGTTGAAGCTTTTAAAATTCTCTCCAGAATTTTCAAAATCCATGTCCACATGTTTACAATTTCACATAAAAAAATGGCTAAAATTCCAGTTGAAATTTTTTCAAAGTCCCTTAAAAATTTTCCAATTTTTGTCCCAATTCTTCCCATTCCCATTGAAACTTTTCAAATCCCTCTCAAAATTGTTGAAATTCTCTTGAAGCTTTTAAAATTCTCTCTAGAATTTTCAAAATCCATGGCCACATGTTTACAATTTCACGTCAAAAAAATGCTAAAATTCCAGTTGAAATTTTTTCAAAGTCCCTTAAAAATTTTCCAATTTTTGTCCCAATTCTTCCCATTCCCATTGAAACTTTTCAAATCCCTCTCAAAATGGTTGAAATTCTCTTGAAGCTTTTAAAATTCTCTCTAGAATTTTCAAAATCCATGGCCACATGTTTACAATTTCACGTCAAAAAAAATGCTAATATTCCAGTTGAAATTTTTTCAAAGTCCCTTAAAAATTTTCCAATTTTTGTCCCAATTCTTCCCATTCCCATTGAAACTTTTCAAATCCCTCTCAAAACTGTTGAAATTCTCTTGAAGCTTTTAAAATTCTCTCTAGAATTTTCAAAATCCATGGCCACATGTTTACAATTTCACGTAAAAAAAAATGCTAAAATTCCAGTTGAAATTTTTTCAAAGTCCCTTAAAAATTTTCCAATTTTTGTCCCAATTCTTCCCATTCCCATTGAAACTTTTCAAATCCCTCTCAAAATTGTTGAAATTCTCTTGAAGCTTTTAAAATTCTCTCTAGAATTTTCAAAATCCATGTCCACATGTTTACAATTTCACGTCAAAAAATGGCTAAAATTCCAGTTGAAATTTTTTCAAAGTCCCTTAAAAATTTTCCAATTTTTGTCCCAATTCTTCCCATTCCCATTGAAACTTTTCAAATCCCTCTCCAAATTGTTGAAATTCTCTTGAAGCTTTTAAAATTCTCTCTAGAATTTTCAAAATCCATGTCCACATGTTTACAATTTCACGTCAAAAAATGGCTAAAATTCCAGTTGAAATTTTTTCAAAGTCCCTTAAAAATTTTCCAATTTTTGTCCCAGTTCTTCCCATTCCCATTGAAACTTTTCAAATTCCTCTCAAAATTGTTGAAATTCTGTTGAAGCTTTTAAAATTATCTCTAGAATTTTCAAAATCCATGGCCACATGTTTACAATTTCACGTAAAAAAAAATGCTAAAATTCCAGTTGAAATTTTTTCAAAGTCCCTTAAAAATTTTCCAATTTTTGTCCCAATTCTTCCCATTCCCATTGAAACTTTTCAAATCCCTCTCAACATTGTTGAAATTCTCTTGAAGCTTTTAAAATTCTCTCTAGAATTTTCAAAATCCATGTCCACATGTTTACAATTTCACGTCAAAAAATGGCTAAAATTCCAGTTGAAATTTTTTCAAAGTCCCTTAAAAATTTTCCAATTTTTGTCCCAATTCTTCCCATTCCCATTGAAACTTTTCAAATCCCTCTCAAAATGGTTGAAATTCTCTTGAAGCTTTTAAAATTCTCTCTAGAATTTTCAAAATCCATGGCCACATGTTTACAATTTCACGTAAAAAAAAATGCTAATATTCCAGTTGAAATTTTTTCAAAGTCCCTTAAAAATTTTCCAATTTTTGTCCCAATTCTTCCCATTCCCATTGAAACTTTTCAAATCCTCTCAAAACTGTTGAAATTCTCTTGAAGCTTTTAAAATTCTCTCTAGAATTTTCAAAATCCATGGCCACATGTTTACAATTTCACGTAAAAAAAAATGCTAAAATTCCAGTTGAAATTTTTTCAAAGTCCCTTAAAAATTTTCCAATTTTTGTCCCAATTCTTCCCATTCCCATTGAAACTTTCAAATCCCTCTCAAAATTGTTGAAATTCTCTTGAAGCTTTTAAAATTCTCTCTAGAATTTTCAAAATCCATGTCCACATGTTTACAATTTCACGTCAAAAAATGGCTAAAATTCCAGTTGAAATTTTTTCAAAGTCCCTTAAAAATTTTCCAATTTTTGTCCCAATTCTTCCCATTCCCATTGAAACTTTTCAAATCCCTCTCCAAATTGTTGAAATTCTCTTGAAGCTTTTAAAATTCTCTCTAGAATTTTCAAAATCCATGGCCACATGTTTACAATTTCACGTCAAAAAATGGCTAAAATTCCAGTTGAAATTTTTTCAAAGTCCCTTAAAAATTTTCCAATTTTTGTCCCAGTTCTTCCCATTCCCATTGAAACTTTTCAAATTCCTCTCAAAATTGTTGAAATTCTGTTGAAGCTTTTAAAATTATCTCTAGAATTTTCAAAATCCATGGCCACATGTTTACAATTTCACGTAAAAAAAAATGCTAAAATTCCAGTTGAAATTTTTTCAAAGTCCCTTAAAAATTTTCCAATTTTTGTCCCAATTCTTCCCATTCCCATTGAAACTTTTCAAATCCCTCTCAACATTGTTGAAATTCTCTTGAAGCTTTTAAAATTCTCTCTAGAATTTTCAAAATCCATGGCCACATGTTTACAATTTCACGTCAAAAAATGGCTAAAATTCCAGTTGAAATTTTTTCAAAGTCCCTTAAAAATTTTCCAATTTTTGTCCCAATTCTTCCCATTCCCATTGAAACTTTTCAAATCCCTCTCAAAATTGTTGAAATTCTCTTGAAACTTTTAAAATTCTCTCTAGAATTTTCAAAATCCATGGCCACATGTTTACAATTTCACGTAAAAAAAAATGCTAATATTCCAGTTGAAATTTTTTCAAAGTCCCTTAAAAATTTTCCAATTTTTGTCCCAATTCTTCCCATTCCCATTGAAACTTTTCAAATCCCTCTCAAAATTGTTGAAATTCTCTTGAAGCTTTTAAAATTCTCTCTAGAATTTTCAAAATCCATGGCCACATGTTTACAATTTCACGTAAAAAAAAATGCTAAAATTCCAGTTGAAATTTTTTCAAAGTCCCTTAAAAATTTTCCAATTTTTGTCCCAATTCTTCCCATTCCCATTGAAACTTTTCAAATCCCTCTCAAAATTGTTGAAATTCTCTTGAAGCTTTTAAAATTCTCTCTAGAATTTTCAAAATCCATGTCCACATGTTTACAATTTCACGTCAAAAAATGGCTAAAATTCCAGTTGAAATTTTTTCAAAGTCCCTTAAAAATTTTCCAATTTTTGTCCCAATTCTTCCCATTCCCATTGAAACTTTTCAAATCCCTCTCAAAATTGTTGAAATTCTGTTGAAGCTTTTAAAATTCTCTCTAGAATTTTCAAAATCCATGGCCACATGTTTACAATTTCACGTAAAAAAAAATGCTAAAATTCCAGTTGAAATTTTTTCAAAGTCCCTTAAAAATTTTCCAATTTTTGTCCCAATTCTTCCCATTCCCATTGAAACTTTTCAAATCCCTCTCAAAATTGTTGAAATTCTCTTGAAGCTTTTAAAATTCTCTCTAGAATTTTCAAAATCCATGTCCACATGTTTACAATTTCACGTCAAAAAATGGCTAAAATTCCAGTTGAAATTTTTTCAAAGTCCCTTAAAAATTTTCCAATTTTTGTCCCAATTCTTCCCATTCCCATTGAAACTTTTCAAATCCCTCTCCAAATTGTTGAAATTCTCTTGAAGCTTTTAAAATTCTCTCTAGAATTTTCAAAATCCATGGCCACATGTTTACAATTTCACGTCAAAAAATGGCTAAAATTCCAGTTGAAATTTTTTCAAAGTCCCTTAAAAATTTTCCAATTTTTGTCCCAGTTCTTCCCATTCCCATTGAAACTTTTCAAATTCCTCTCAAAATTGTTGAAATTCTGTTGAAGCTTTTAAAATTATCTCTAGAATTTTCAAAATCCATGGCCACATGTTTACAATTTCACGTAAAAAAAAATGCTAAAATTCCAGTTGAAATTTTTTCAAAGTCCCTTAAAAATTTTCCAATTTTTGTCCCAATTCTTCCCATTCCCATTGAAACTTTTCAAATCCCTCTCAAAATGGTTGAAATTCTCTTGAAGCTTTTAAAATTCTCTCTAGAATTTTCAAAATCCATGGCCACATGTTTACAATTTCACGTCAAAAAATGGCTAAAATTCCAGTTGAAATTTTTTCAAAGTCCCTTAAAAATTTTCCAATTTTTGTCCCAATTCTTCCCATTCCCATTGAAACTTTTCAAATCCCTCTCAAAATTGTTGAAATTCTGTTAAAGCTTTTAAAATTCTCTCCAGAATTTTCAAAATCCATGTCCACATGTTTACAATTTCACATAAAAAAATGGCTAAAATTCCAGTTGAAATTTTTTCAAAGTCCCTTAAAAATTTTCCAATTTTTGTCCCAATTCTTCCCATTCCCATTGAAACTTTTCAAATCCCTCTCAAAATTGTTGAAATTCTCTTGAAGCTTTTAAAATTCTCTCTAGAATTTTCAAAATCCATGTCCACATGTTTACAATTTCACGTCAAAAAATGGCTAAAATTCCAGTTGAAATTTTTTCAAAGTCCCTTAAAAATTTTCCAATTTTTGTCCCAATTCTTCCAATTCCCATTGAAAATTTTCAAACCCCTCTCAAAACTGTTGAAATTCTCTTGAAGCTTTTAAAATTCTCTCTAGAATTTTCAAAATCCATGTCCACATGTTTACAATTTCACGTAAAAAAAAATGCTAAAATTCCAGTTGAAATTTTTTCAAAGTCCCTTAAAAATTTTCCAATTTTTGTCCCAATTCTTCCCATTCCCATTGAAACTTTTCAAATCCCTCTCAAAATGGTTGAAATTCTCTTGAAGCTTTTAAAATTCTCTCTAGAATTTTCAAAATCCATGGCCACATGTTTACAATTTCACGTAAAAAAAAATGCTAATATTCCAGTTGAAATTTTTTCCAAGTCCCTTAAAAATTTTCCAATTTTTGTCCCAATTCTTCCCATTCCCATTGAAACTTTTCAAATCCCTCTCAAAATTGTTGAAATTCTCTTGAAGCTTTTAAAATTCTCTCTAGAATTTTCAAAATCCATGGCCACATGTTTACAATTTCACGTAAAAAAAAATGCTAAAATTCCAGTTGAAATTTTTTCAAAGTCCCTTAAAAATTTTCCAATTTTTGTCCCAATTCTTCCCATTCCCATTGAAACTTTTCAAATCCCTCTCAAAATTGTTGAAATTCTCTTGAAGCTTTTAAAATTCTCTCTAGAATTTTCAAAATCCATGGCCACATGTTTACAATTTCACGTCAAAAAATGGCTAAAATTCCAGTTGAAATTTTTTCAAAGTCCCTTAAAAATTTTCCAATTTTTGTCCCAATTCTTCCCATTCCCATTGAAACTTTTCAAATCCCTCTCAAAATTGTTGAAATTCTCTTGAAGCTTTTAAAATTCTCTCTAGAATTTTCAAAATCCATGGCCACATGTTTACAATTTCACGTAAAAAAAAATGCTAAAATTCCAGTTGAAATTTTTTCAAAGTCCCTTAAAAATTTTCCAATTTTTGTCCCAATTCTTCCCATTCCCATTGAAACTTTTCAAATCCCTCTCAAAATTGTTGAAATTCTCTTGAAGCTTTTAAAATTCTCTCTAGAATTTTCAAAATCCATGTCCACATGTTTACAATTTCACGTCAAAAAATGGCTAAAATTCCAGTTGAAATTTTTTCAAAGTCCCTTAAAAATTTTCCAATTTTTGTCCCAATTCTTCCCATTCCCATTGAAACTTTTCAAATCCCTCTCCAAATTGTTGAAATTCTCTTGAAGCTTTTAAAATTCTCTCTAGAATTTTCAAAATCCATGGCCACATGTTTACAATTTCACGTCAAAAAATGGCTAAAATTCCAGTTGAAATTTTTTCAAAGTCCCTTAAAAATTTTCCAATTTTTGTCCCAGTTCTTCCCATTCCCATTGAAACTTTTCAAATTCCTCTCAAAATTGTTGAAATTCTGTTGAAGCTTTTAAAATTATCTCTAGAATTTTCAAAATCCATGGCCACATGTTTACAATTTCACGTAAAAAAAAATGCTAAAATTCCAGTTGAAATTTTTTCAAAGTCCCTTAAAAATTTTCCAATTTTTGTCCCAATTCTTCCCATTCCCATTGAAACTTTTCAAATCCCTCTCAAAATGGTTGAAATTCTCTTGAAGCTTTTAAAATTCTCTCTAGAATTTTCAAAATCCATGGCCACATGTTTACAATTTCACGTAAAAAAAAATGCTAATATTCCAGTTGAAATTTTTTCAAAGTCCCTTAAAAATTTTCCAATTTTTGTCCCAATTCTTCCCATTCCCATTGAAACTTTTCAAATCCCTCTCAAAATTGTTGAAATTCTCTTGAAGCTTTTAAAATTCTCTCTAGAATTTTCAAAATCCATGGCCACATGTTTACAATTTCACGTAAAAAAAAATGCTAAAATTCCAGTTGAAATTTTTTCAAAGTCCCTTAAAAATTTTCCAATTTTTGTCCCAATTCTTCCCATTCCCATTGAAACTTTTCAAATCCCTCTCAAAATTGTTGAAATTCTCTTGAAGCTTTTAAAATTCTCTCTAGAATTTTCAAAATCCATGTCCACATGTTTACAATTTCACGTCAAAAAATGGCTAAAATTCCAGTTGAAATTTTTTCAAAGTCCCTTAAAAATTTTCCAATTTTTGTCCCAATTCTTCCCATTCCCATTGAAACTTTTCAAATCCCTCTCAAAATTGTTGAAATTCTGTTGAAGCTTTTAAAATTCTCTCTAGAATTTTCAAAATCCATGGCCACATGTTTACAATTTCACGTAAAAAAAAATGCTAAAATTCCAGTTGAAATTTTTTCAAAGTCCCTTAAAAATTTTCCAATTTTTGTCCCAATTCTTCCCATTCCCATTGAAACTTTTCAAATCCCTCTCAAAATTGTTGAAATTCTCTTGAAGCTTTTAAAATTCTCTCTAGAATTTTCAAAATCCATGTCCACATGTTTACAATTTCACGTCAAAAAATGGCTAAAATTCCAGTTGAAATTTTTTCAAAGTCCCTTAAAAATTTTCCAATTTTTGTCCCAATTCTTCCCATTCCCATTGAAACTTTTCAAATCCCTCTCCAAATTGTTGAAATTCTCTTGAAGCTTTTAAAATTCTCTCTAGAATTTTCAAAATCCATGGCCACATGTTTACAATTTCACGTCAAAAAATGGCTAAAATTCCAGTTGAAATTTTTTCAAAGTCCCTTAAAAATTTTCCAATTTTTGTCCCAGTTCTTCCCATTCCCATTGAAACTTTTCAAATTCCTCTCAAAATTGTTGAAATTCTGTTGAAGCTTTTAAAATTATCTCTAGAATTTTCAAAATCCATGGCCACATGTTTACAATTTCACGTAAAAAAAATGCTAAAATTCCAGTTGAAATTTTTTCAAAGTCCCTTAAAAATTTTCCAATTTTTGTCCCAATTCTTCCCATTCCCATTGAAACTTTTCAAATCCCTCTCAAAATTGTTGAAATTCTGTTGAAGCTTTTAAAATTCTCTCTAGAATTTTCAAAATCCATGTCCACATGTTTACAATTTCACGTCAAAAAATGGCTAAAATTCCAGTTGAAATTTTTTCAAAGTCCCTTAAAAATTTTCCAATTTTTGTCCCAATTCTTCCCATTCCCATTGAAACTTTTCAAATCCCTCTCAAAATTGTTGAAATTCTGTTAAAGCTTTTAAAATTCTCTCCAGAATTTTCAAAATCCATGTCCACATGTTTACAATTTCACATAAAAAAATGGCTAAAATTCCAGTTGAAATTTTTTCAAAGTCCCTTAAAAATTTTCCAATTTTTGTCCCAATTCTTCCCATTCCCATTGAAACTTTTCAAATCCCTCTCAAAATTGTTGAAATTCTCTTGAAGCTTTTAAAATTCTCTCTAGAATTTTCAAAATCCATGTCCACATGTTTACAATTTCACGTCAAAAAATGGCTAAAATTCCAGTTGAAATTTTTTCAAAGTCCCTTAAAAATTTTCCAATTTTTGTCCCAATTCTTCCAATTCCCATTGAAAATTTTCAAACCCCTCTCAAAACTGTTGAAATTCTCTTGAAGCTTTTAAAATTCTCTCTAGAATTTTCAAAATCCATGTCCACATGTTTACAATTTCACGTAAAAAAAAATGCTAAAATTCCAGTTGAAATTTTTTCAAAGTCCCTTAAAAATTTTCCAATTTTTGTCCCAATTCTTCCCATTCCCATTGAAACTTTTCAAATCCCTCTCAAAATGGTTGAAATTCTCTTGAAGCTTTTAAAATTCTCTCTAGAATTTTCAAAATCCATGGCCACATGTTTACAATTTCACGTAAAAAAAATGCTAATATTCCAGTTGAAATTTTTTCCAAGTCCCTTAAAAATTTTCCAATTTTTGTCCCAATTCTTCCCATTCCCATTGAAACTTTTCAAATCCCTCTCAAAATTGTTGAAATTCTCTTGAAGCTTTTAAAATTCTCTCTAGAATTTTCAAAATCCATGGCCACATGTTTACAATTTCACGTAAAAAAAATGCTAAAATTCCAGTTGAAATTTTTTCAAAGTCCCTTAAAAATTTTCCAATTTTTGTCCCAATTCTTCCCATTCCCATTGAAACTTTTCAAATCCCTCTCAAAATTGTTGAAATTCTCTTGAAGCTTTTAAAATTCTCTCTAGAATTTTCAAAATCCATGTCCACATGTTTACAATTTCACGTCAAAAAATGGCTAAAATTCCAGTTGAAATTTTTTCAAAGTCCCTTAAAAATTTTCCAATTTTTGTCCCAATTCTTCCCATTCCCATTGAAACTTTTCAAATCCCTCTCAAAATTGTTGAAATTCTCTTGAAGCTTTTAAAATTCTCTCTAGAATTTTCAAAATCCATGGCCACATGTTTACAATTTCACGTAAAAAAAAATGCTAAAATTCCAGTTGAAATTTTTTCAAAGTCCCTTAAAAATTTTCCAATTTTTGTCCCAATTCTTCCCATTCCCATTGAAACTTTTCAAATCCCTCTCAAAATTGTTGAAATTCTCTTGAAGCTTTTAAAATTCTCTCTAGAATTTTCAAAATCCATGGCCACATGTTTACAATTTCACGTCAAAAAATGGCTAAAATTCCAGTTGAAATTTTTTCAAAGTCCCTTAAAAATTTTCCAATTTTTGTCCCAATTCTTCCCATTCCCATTGAAACTTTTCAAATCCCTCTCAAAATTGTTGAAGTTCTCTTGAAGCTTTTAAAATTCTCTCTAGAATTTTCAAAATCCATGGCCACATGTTTACAATTTCACGTCAAAAAATGGCTAAAATTCCAGTTGAAATTTTTTCAAAGTCCCTTAAAAATTTTCCAATTTTTGTTCCAATTCTTCCCATTCCCATTGAAACTTTTCAAATCCCTCTCCAAATTGTTGAAATTCTCTTGAAGCTTTTAAAATTCTCTCTAGAATTTTCAAAATCCATGTCCACATGTTTACAATTTCACGTAAAAAAATTGCTAAAATTCCAGTTGAAATTTTTTCAAAGTCCCTTAAAAATTTTCCAATTTTTGTCCCAATTCTTCCCATTCCCATTGAAACTTTTCAAATCCCTCTCAAAATTGTTGAAATTCTGTTGAAGCTTTTAAAATTCTCTCTAGAATTTTCAAAATCCATGTCCACATGTTTACAATTTCACGTCAAAAAATGGCTAAAATTCCAGTTGAAATTTTTTCAAAGTCCCTTAAAAATTTTCCAATTTTTGTCCCAATTCTTCCCATTCCCATTGAAACTTTGCAAATTCCTCTCAAAATTGTTGAAATTCTGTTGAAGCTTTTAAAATTCTCTCTAGAATTTTCAAAATCCATGTCCACATGTTTACAATTTCACGTCAAAAAATGGCTAAAATTCCAGTTGAAATTTTTTCGAAGTCCCTTAAAAATTTTCCAATTTTTGTCCCAATTCTTCCCATTCCCATTGAAACTTTTCAAATCCCTCTCAAAATTGTTGAAATTCTCTTGAAGCTTTTAAAATTCTCTCTAGAATTTTCAAAATCCATGGCCACATGTTTACAATTTCACGTCAAAAAATGGCTAAAATTCCAGTTGAAATTTTTTCAAAGTCCCTTAAAAATTTTCCAATTTTTGTCCCAATTCTTCCCATTCCCATTGAAACTTTTCAAATCCCTCTCAAAATTGTTGAAATTCTCTTGAAGCTTTTAAAATTCTCTCTAGAATTTTCAAAATCCATGTCCACATGTTTACAATTTCACGTCAAAAAATGGCTAAAATTCCAGTTGAAATTTTTTCAAAGTCCCTTCAAAATTTTCCAATTTTTGTCCCAATTCTTCCCATTCCCATTGAAACTTTTCAAATCCCTCTCAAAATTGTTGAAATTCTCTTGAAGCTTTTAAAATTCTCTCTAGAATTTTCAAAATCCATGTCCACATGTTTACAATTTCACGTAAAAAAAAATGCTAAAATTCCAGTTGAAATTTTTTCAAAGTCCCTTAAAAATTTTCCAATTTTTGTCCCAATTCTTCCCATTCCCATTGAAACTTTTCAAATCCCTCTCAAAATGGTTGAAATTCTCTTGAAGCTTTTAAAATTCTCTCTAGAATTTTCAAAATCCATGTCCACATGTTTACAATTTCACATAAAAAAATGGCTAAAATTCCAGTTGAAATTTTTTCAAAGTCCCTTAAAAATTTTCCAATTTTTGTCCCAATTCTTCCCATTCCCATTGAAACTTTTCAAATCCCTCTCAAAATTGTAGAAATTCTGTTGAAGCTTTTAAAATTCTCTCTAGAATTTTCAAAATCCATGTCCACATGTTTACAATTTCACGTCAAAAAATGGCTAAAATTCCAGTTGAAATTTTTTCAAAGTCCCTGAAAAATTTTCCAATTTTTGTCCCAATTCTTCCCATTCCCATTGAAACTTTCAAATCCCTCTCAAAATTGTTGAAATTCTCTTGAAGCTTTTAAAATTCTCTCTAGAATTTTCAAAATCCATGTCCACATGTTTACAATTTCACGTAAAAAAAAATGCTAAAATTCCAGTTGAAATTTTTTCAAAGTCCCTTAAAAATTTTCCAATTTTTGTCCCAATTCTTCCCATTCCCATTGAAACTTTTCAAATCCCTCTCAAAATTGTTGAAATTCTCTTGAAGCTTTTAAAATTCTCTCTAGAATTTTCAAAATCCATGTCCACATGTTTACAATTTCACGTCAAAAAATGGCTAAAATTCCAGTTGAAATTTTTTCAAAGTCCCTTAAAAATTTTCCAATTTTTGTCCCAATTCTTCCCATTCCCATTGAAACTTTTCAAATCCCTCTCAAAATTGTTGAAATTCTCTTGAAGCTTTTAAAATTCTCTCTAGAATTTTCAAAATCCATGGCCACATGTTTACAATTTCACGTCAAAAAATGGCTAAAATTCCAGTTGAAATTTTTTCAAAGTTCCTTAAAAATTTTCCAATTTTTGTTCCAATTCTTCCCATTCCCATTGAAACTTTTCAAATCCCTCTCCAAATTGTTGAAATTCTCTTGAAGCTTTTAAAATTCTCTCTAGAATTTTCAAAATCCATGTCCACATGTTTACAATTTCACGTCAAAAAATTGCTAAAATTCCAGTTGAAATTTTTTCAAAGTCCCTTCAAAATTTTCCAATTTTTGTCCCAATTCTTCCCATTCCCATTGAAACTTTTCAAATCCCTCTCAAAATTGTAGAAATTCTGTTGAAGCTTTTAAAATTCTCTCTAGAATTTTCAAAATCCATGGCCACATGTTTACAATTTCACGTCAAAAAATGGCTAAAATTCCAGTTGAAATTTTTTCAAAGTCCCTTCAAAATTTTCCAATTTTTGTCCCAATTCTTCCCATTCCCATTGAAACTTTTCAAATCCCTCTCAAAATTGTTGAAATTCTCTTGAAGCTTTTAAAATTCTCTCTAGAATTTTCAAAATCCATGGCCACATGTTTACAATTTCACGTCAAAAAATGGCTAAAATTCCAGTTGAAATTTTTTCAAAGTCCCTTAAAAATTTTCCAATTTTTGTCCCAATTCTTCCAATTCCCATTGAAACTTTTCAAATCCCTCTCAAAATTGTTGAAATTCTGTTGAAGCTTTTAAAATTCTCTCTAGAATTTTCAAAATCCATGTCCACATGTTTACAATTTCACGTCAAAAAATGGCTAAAATTCCAGTTGAAATTTTTTCAAAGTCCCTTAAAAATTTTCCAATTTTTGTCCCAATTCTTCCCATTCCCATTGAAACTTTTCAAATCCCTCTCAAAATTGTTGAAATTCTCTTGAAGCTTTTAAAATTCTCTCTAGAATTTTCAAAATCCATGTCCACATGTTTACAATTTCACGTCAAAAAATGGCTAAAATTCCAGTTGAAATTTTTTCCAAGTCCCTTAAAAATTTTCCAATTTTTGTCCCAATTCTTCCCATTCCCATTGAAACTTTTCAAATCCCTCTCAAAATTGTTGAAATTCTCTTGAAGCTTTTAAAATTCTCTCTAGAATTTTCAAAATCCATGTCCACATGTTTACAATTTCACGTCAAAAAATGGCTAAAATTCCAGTTGAAATTTTTTCAAAGTCCCTTAAAAATTTTCCAATTTTTGTCCCAATTCTTCCAATTCCCATTGAAACTTTTCAAATCCCTCTCAAAATTGTAGAAATTCTGTTGAAGCTTTTAAAATTCTCTCTAGAATTTTCAAAATCCATGTCCACATGTTTACAATTTCACGTAAAAAAAAATGCTAAAATTCCAGTTGAAATTTTTTCAAAGTCCCTTAAAAATTTTCCAATTTTTGTCCCAATTCTTCCCATTCCCATTGAAACTTTTCAAATCCCTCTCAAAATGGTTGAAATTCTCTTGAAGCTTTTAAAATTCTCTCTAGAATTTTCAAAATCCATGTCCACATGTTTACAATTTCACGTCAAAAAATGGCTAAAATTCCAGTTGAAATTTTTTCAAAGTCCCTTAAAAATTTTCCAATTTTTGTCCCAATTCTTCCCATTCCCATTGAAACTTTTCAAATCCCTCTCAAAATTGTTGAAATTCTCTTGAAGCTTTTAAAATTCTCTCTAGAATTTTCAAAATCCATGTCCACATGTTTACAATTTCACGTCAAAAAATGGCTAAAATTCCAGTTGAAATTTTTTCAAAGTCCCTTAAAAATTTTCCAATTTTTGTCCCAATTCTTCCCATTCCCATTGAAACTTTTCAAATCCCTCTCAACATTGTTGAAATTCTCTTGAAGCTTTTAAAATTCTCTCTAGAATTTTCAAAATCCATGTCCACATGTTTACAATTTCACGTAAAAAAAAATGCTAAAATTCCAGTTGAAATTTTTTCAAAGTCCCTTAAAAATTTTCCAATTTTTGTCCCAATTCTTCCCATTCCCATTGAAACTTTTCAAATCCCTCTCAAATTGTTGAAATTCTCTTGAAGCTTTTAAAATTCTCTCTAGAATTTTCAAAATCCATGGCCACATGTTTACAATTTCACATAAAAAAATGGCTAAAATTCCAGTTGAAATTTTTTCAAAGTCCCTTCAAAATTTTCCAATTTTTGTCCCAATTCTTCCCATTCCCATTGAAACTTTTCAAATCCCTCTCAAAATTGTTGAAATTCTGTTGAAGCTTTTAAAATTCTCTCTAGAATTTTCAAAATCCATGTCCACATGTTTACAATTTCACGTCAAAAAATGGCTAAAATTCCAGTTGAAATTTTTTCCAAGTCCCTTAAAAATTTTCCAATTTTTGTCCCAATTCTTCCCATTCCCATTGAAACTTTTCAAATCCCTCTCAAAATTGTTGAAATTCTCTTGAAGCTTTTAAAATTCTCTCTAGAATTTTCAAATCCATGGCCACATGTTTACAATTTCACATAAAAAAATGGCTAAAATTCCAGTTGAAATTTTTTCAAAGTCCCTTCAAAATTTTCCAATTTTTGTCCCAATTCTTCCCATTCCCATTGAAACTTTTCAAATCCCTCTCAAAATTGTAGAAATTCTGTTGAAGCTTTTAAAATTCTCTCTAGAATTTTCAAAATCCATGTCCACATGTTTACAATTTCACGTAAAAAAATGGCTAAAATTCCAGTTGAAATTTTTTCAAAGTCCCTTAAAAATTTTCCAATTTTTGTCCCAATTCTTCCCATTCCCATTGAAACTTTTCAAATCCCTCTCAAAATGGTTGAAATTCTCTTGAAGCTTTTAAAATTCTCTCTAGAATTTTCAAAATCCATGTCCACATGTTTACAATTTCACGTCAAAAAATTGCTAAAATTCCAGTTGAAATTTTTTCAAAGTCCCTTAAAAA
>NW_028116803.1:0-50817 GCF_964273445.1 Streptopelia decaocto
GGAAGATAACCCGCCTCGACCTGCTGGTCACACTCTTCCTAATGCTCCCCAGGAGACTCTTGGCCACAAGGGCACATTGCTGCCTCATGGTCAACCTGTTGTCCACCAACTTGGGAGAAGACTCATCATCTTCTCTTTCTGCTCAGGGCCTGTAGGAAACACCCACAACACGTCACCCCACGTTAGTCTGGCCCTTCATTTTTACCCATAAGCTCTGGACTCGTTTTTCATCCCCCCAGGCAGAGTTTGATACATTCGAGTTGCTCTCTCACATAAAGTGCGACTCCCCCACCACCCTTGCTGGCCTGTCTTTCCAAAAAAGTACAGACCCTTCCGTGACAGCATTCCAGTTGTGTGAGCTGTGCCACCGTGTCTCTGGAATGGCAAAGAGATCGTGGCTGTGTGAGCATACACGGATCTCTTGCTGTTCCTGTTTGTTCCCCATGCTGCATGCGTTGGTGCACAGACATTTCAGAGAAGGAATCGAGTGTGCAGGTTTCCCGTGAGGTCTGCAGAAGGATCCACCGCAGCCATACACACCCTGGAGCTGGTTGGCCTTCTGGTCCTCATCTTGGGAGGCAGCTCAGGAAGATTTGTTGCTTCTCTGTTTGGCCTGGCTTATTTTCCCCAGTTGGATGTGTTGGCATGAGTTCTGCCACTTTGGACACTGTCCCCGAGCCCTTCAGTTGAAAGTCCACCTCACCAAGTTGGCCAGGCTGCTGCCAAACATTCCCTCGCCTGTTCTAGACAGGTGGATCCCATCCCTCCCCAGCTGCTTCTAGTCATCAATGTCCCATTGTCATAGCAGCCAAAACCCTTAGGACGCCACCAGCCACAAAGCATGGAGTTGATGTGCATTATACATCTATTTCTGGCTGCGCCCTATCCTTTAACTGGTAGAAGGGAGGAAAAGATGACCTGGGCATCAGATTTATTCACTTGTACCCCCAAGGCTTTCTGGTCTTCCTTGACAGTACCCAGGCTGGGATTGCGGTGCCGTTGGTGCCCATGTGGAAGAGCGGCTGTGCTGTACAGGGGCAGAGCGAGACCAGAGCCTGCAAAGGGATGGCCATGGACAGGGAGATAAACTTCAGCTACTGCAGGAACCAGCTGGAGAACAGCATTTCTGAGGCGTGAGGATGGCTGCCGGGCATGACGGGATGGTTGGGAAGAACCGCTCAAGGCTGCATGAAAGTAGAACTGGTTGGGATTAAAAATTCGGTGGAGGGGGTAGAGTAGTACCTCCATAACCACCACTGAGGGGGTGTCATCCCCATCCCTGCTGCGCAGCCAACCCCAGAGTGCCCATGCAACCCAGGTGTGATGTCACGGCTCGTGTTCCATCTGCAGCGCTGGTGCCCGGCAACGACCACAACAAAGAGAATCCCACCAGCACTGCGCAAAGCCCATCCTGTCTTCCCTTTTCGCTTTCTTACCGCTTGCCCTCTTCCCAGTCCAGCCCTTGTATCCCACTCCCGTGCCTTGGCTGCAAAATCCAACCTTCTCACCTGCTCCCACCAACTCAGTCCCGTCTTTCCCTTCTCACTTTTTTTTTGTTATGAAGGTCTTGAAGAAGAGGAAAACCACGCTGCTGGAGGTACAGCGCCCACTGCCTGGGGGGCTGGCGTGGCATGGGACCCCACTCTGGGGAGCTTGGGGACCAGGAGCTCAGCTTGTCCTCTCCACCCACCCCTGCAAGGCCACGGGCTGGGAGAAGCCCTTCTGGGCTGCTCGTCCCCTGCCGAAATCGAGCATCCCTGCCTGTGGGACACGTCCCCATGGGAGCCCAGGGCACCCCGGCCTCGTGTCAGAGGGATGCTCAGCGGGAGCAGCTGGTGCTGCCCACAGCCTGAGCCCGTGCCTCCTCTGCCCTTTCCAGGCTGGAGCCAGGGAAGCCCAGCCCTGCCCGTGGAGCAGCGCAGAGGCAAAAAACCCACCTGTGCAAGGTAAGGAGCTTCTGGGTCCCGAGGCAGGTGTGGGGCTGGGGTCTGTGCCTGGGGCACCCCACAGGGCAGGGACATGACTGCTCACCCCTGCCCTCTCTGCTCCTGCACATCTGCAAGACCGCATCACTCCCAAATCTGCTGAAGGGCACAAAGCGCAGGATCCACTGGCTGCAGGTGCTGGCCCGTGGGTGCTGGTGGCCCAGGAGCTGCCCAAACTCCAGGCAGCTCCTGCTGGGTACATACCATGGGGTCATGTCACACCATAGCTCTCCCTGGGCAGTGAGAGGGGTCAGGGGTGCTGAGACCCCCGTCCCACAGGTTCACTGGGCTGGTCAGGGCAGGACCAATGCACTTTTCTGATTGTATTTTGGCTTAGGATACACCACCTCTTGCTGGGGAGCTGCATGTCCGGCTGCTGGGATCAAGGAAGGAGAGATGAAGGAGAAGATGGACGTAGATGTGATGGTGGAAAAACAGATGGAGATTGATGTGATGGTGGAGGAAGAGATGATGGACGTGGACGAAGGGACAGAGGAAGAAATGGAGGTAGATGCAGAGATCGAGGAGGCAATGGATGTGGACAGATAGCTGAAGATCAAAGATGGACGTACCAGCAGCCGGATAGGAACATGCTCCCCAGCCACTGCCTGTAGCCGCTGCAATAATGTTGGTGGGTGGGTTATACATTAGACAGGAGTATTAGGGTTTTTTGTACTTATCTGTAGTTGTTTTTTCTGTACATAGTTTTGTTTCTTTGTGTGTTTGTTTGTTTTGGTAAATATATTGATTTATGTTTTTTCAGACCTGTGCTCTCTGTCATTTTCTTGAATCTGCAGAGCTGTAGTTTCCACTTTCTCTGGGTTCTTGGGGCTGGAGGTGGCTGTGGGTGCTGGCACGGCCACCCCGGGGGTAGGGGGTCCCTGTGCACAGAGGGGTCCCACTTGCAGAGACATGGCACTGGGCACCAGTGGGGTTGATTCATGAGTTGCTGGAGAGTGGTGTCCCCAACAGCAAAGCTGTCACCAGCAACGAGTGAGCCATGAGAGTCTTGGGAACGGCTTGCGCCAGGATCAGGGAGAATGTTTTGCAGCTGTAGGTGCTGCTGTTTAAGGCTCTGAAGCTACACATGCCCAGGGCTTTGGAGCTGTTCCCCACCAGGCTGGTGTCAGGACCGGGGTTGCTCCCAGCTTGCAGAAGCGTCCGGGCTGGAGCCAGTGGGAGCTGTTGCTCTCCTCTGGACGCATGCAAGGGCATTCAAGTCCTTCTCAAATGGTGGGGCCCAGCCCGACACACAGTGCTCCAGGTGAGGCTGCACCAAGCCTGGACCCAGTGGAACAATCCCTTCTCTTGGCTGGCTGGTCAGGCTGTGTTTGACGTCCCCAAGACGCCGTTTGCCCTCTCCGAGCCCGGGCACACTGCTGGCTCCTGAGCCGCTGCCCCCCAGCACCCCAGATCCCTTTCTGCAGGGCTGCTCTCCAGCTGCTCCTCTCCCCGTTTAGACTTGTGCAGCTGTTGCCCCCTCCCAGGGGCAGAACCGGCATTTCGGCTTGTTACACATCAACCCATTCGTCATCGCCCAATGCTCCAGTCTGTCCAGATGCCTCTGCAGGGCCTGTCGTCTCCTGAGAAACTCAACACGGAATCACAGACTGGTTGGGGTTGAGAAGGACCTCTGGAGATCACCTAGTCCAACCCACCTGCTAGACCGGGTTCACCAGAGCAGATGGCACAGAATGGCATCTACATGTGTTCTGAGTGTCTCCAGAGGAGGAGACTCTCCATTCTCTCTAGGCAGCCTGTTCCAGGGCTCCGGCACCCTCACAGTAAAGAAGTTTCTACTCATGTCGAGACAGAACCTCCTGTGTGTCATTCTGTGCCCGTTGCCCCTCACCGTGTCATTTGGCACCACTGAAAAGGGTCGGGCCCATCCTCTTCACACCCACCCTGGGGATATTTAGCAGCATAAACACGATCCCCTGTCAGCTTGTCTTCTCCAGGCCAAACAGACCCAGTTCTCTGAGTCTTGCCTCTTCAGAAAGAAGCTCCAGAGCCCTCATCATCTCTGTGTCTCTCCACTGGACTCTCTCCAGTAATTCCTTCTCCTTTGTAAGCTGGTGACGAGGGTTTAGATTGCAGGGGAGAATAAAACGCTGGCAGATGTATTGTTAATGTCCTCTCCCTGCTCCACATCCCTCATTTGCCCCTCCCTCTCTCCCCTTCCCACTCAGGACAGACGATTGGGAGGGAAAGAAGGACAGAGAGAAGAGAGTTGGAAAAATTAAAAATGTTTTATTAATGCTACTGATAAGAATAGAGAAAATAATACAAAATATACAAAACCAATCTGGAAAGTCCCAGTAACTGCACAGCCCGCACCCAAAGTCCTGGACTGGACTCTGCAGCCAACCGGAGCTGGATTCAGTCTCTCACTAGGCCTCAGTTGGCAGGGATGACTCTCAGGGTCCCCTCCTAATGTCGCCATAAGGAAAAGGGCCGAGATCCTCGTGCTCTCTCACGTTTATATGAAGTATCACGTGAATGGGATGTTATACACAGTTGGTCAGTTTCTTGGTCACCTGTTTCTTGTTGCCCCTCTCGCGAGATGTCCATCCATGCTTATCAATGACCTCGCATTGCATTGCTATGTTCACCAAAACATGTATCTGGTTCTCCAGGAAAATGCAGCTGATATGAAGCTTGAGCTGACGGGCAAATTCACTAAAAGAGAAACTTGTTTTTTAACAAAACCAGGACATTGCACCCCTTATAATATGCGATTCACAGAACACTTAAACCTTATCAATACAATCTATCAATACAATCTAATTAATCACTACTACTATATATATGTATATACACATATGTATATATATACACAGGAGTAATTAATCAGTGGACCATCCTTTGAAAAGTTCATTAAGTTAATTTTGTCACAACAGTCTCCCAGGGCAGGAAAAATGGTGCATCTAGTGCATCTCATGACCACTGTTTGTGGGTTAAGACATCAACTTCAAAGAAGTTGTCAGGCGCCACTCCAAGAAGCCTGCACTGGTTTCATCATCACTGTCTTGATCTGAAAGACACTTACGAAACACTGTCAGGTCCCTGGGCAAAAACAATCCCAGTAATGGGCTTGCCTTTGCCTGAGGCAGGAGGAACCCAGACCGCCTTTCCTAACATGTTTTTCATGTGTACTACAGGGAGTTTATCTCCTTCCACAGGATGAAGAATCTCTGATTGGGCAGGCCCGGCTCAATTGGTTGATCCCCCAGTGTTGACCAACCAAGTGGCTTTTGCTAAATGTGAATCCCAGTTTTTAAAGGTTCCACCACCAAGTGCCTTTAGTGTAGTTTTTAACAAACCATTGTACCTTTCAATTTTCCCAGAGGCTGGTGCATGATATGGAATATGATATACCCACTCAATACCATGTTCTTTGGCCCAATTGTCTATAAGACTGTTTTTGAAATGAGTACCGTTGTCTGATTCAATTCTTTCTGGCGTACCGTGTTGCCAAAGGACTTGCTTTTCAAGGCCCAAGACAGTATTTCAGGCTGTAGCATGAGGTACGGCATATGTTTCCAACCATCCAGTTGTTGCTTCCACCATTTTAAGTACATAGCACTTACCTTGACATGTTTGTGGAAGTGTAATATAATCAATCTGCCAAGCCTCCCATGCCGAACTTTCACAGGCAGGCTCTCTAGCCGAGCAGCAATGTCTTGCCACAGTGTGGCAGCCAAAATGGGTTTACCTCTGCGCTGCCAGTTGCTTTTCGTCCATTGCTATAGCCACCCCCACAAGGCATTTGCTACCATCCATGAGTCAATATAGAGATAAAGTATTGGCCACTTCTCTCGTTCAGCAATGTCCAAAGCCAGCTGGATGGCTTTCACTTCTGCAAATTGACTAGATTCACCTTGTCCTTCAGTGGCTTCTGTAACTTGTCGTGTGGGACTCCACACAGCAGCTTTCCACCTTCAATGTTTTCCTACAAGACGACAGGATCCATCTGTGAACAGTGCATACTGCTTATCAGTCTCTGAAAGAGTATTATACGGTGGTGCTTCTTCAGCACGTGTTACTTCCTCCTCATCTGGAGACATCCCAAAGTCTTTGTTTTCTGGCCAGTCTGTAATCACTTCTAAGATCCCTGGGCAATTGGGATTTCCAGTTCAAGCTCGTTGCGTGATCAATGCAATCCATTTACTCCACGTAACATCGGTCGCACGATGTGGAGAGGGAACCGTCCCTTTGAACATCCAGCTCAGCACCAGCAGTCGAGGTGCCAGGAGGAGCTGTGCTTCAGTACCGATCACTTCTGAAGCAGCTCGAACTCCTTCGTATGCTGCTAGTATCTGTTTTTCAGTTGGAGTATAGTTGGCCTCAGATCCTTTGTATCCTCGACTCCAAAAACCTAAGGGTCAACCTCGGGTTTCTCCTGATGCTTTCTGCCAGAGGCAGGGACATTGAGAACTTTTTCCTAATATCCCATCTTAACCTCCCCTGGTGCAATGTGAGGCCATTTCCTCTTGTCTTGTCTCTTGCTACTTGGGGAGAAGTTCTTTACCCGCCGAAGAATACACCCATGCAGGCCAGGAGCTGCCAGCTTCTCCAGCAGATGCGGTGGGATAGGGTGTCAAAGGCTTTACTGAAGTCTAATAACACAACATCCCCGGCCTTTCCCTCATCTACTAGATGGGTCACCTTGTTGTAGAAGGACATCAGGTTGGTGAAGCGAGACCTGCCTTTCACAAACCCATGTTGAGTGGGCCTGATCACATGGTTTTCTTGTATGTGCTGTGTGATATCACTCAGGATGTTCTGCTCCATGACATTCCCCGGCACCGAGACCAGACTGACAGGTCTGTAGTTCCCCGGATCCTCCTTCCAGCTCTTCTTGTGGATGGGCGTCACATTAGCCAACTCCCGGTGAACTGGGACCTCCCCAGTTAACCAGGATTGCTGATAGATAGTGTGAAGTGGCTTAGTGATCACCTTGGCCAGCTCCCTCAGCACCCTTGGGCGTATCCCATCTGGCCCCATAGACTTGTGGGTGTGCAAGTGGTGTAACAGGTGGTTAACCATTTCCCCTTGGATTATTGGGGCTTCATTCTGCACCCCGAGCCTGTCTCCTGTCTTAGGGGGCTGGGTACCTGAAGCACAACTGCTCTGACTCCTAAAGACTGAGGCAAAGAAGGCATTTAGTACTTCAGCCTTGCCCTCGTCCTCTGTCGCTGTGTTTCCCCCCGTACCGATCAGGGGATGGAGATTCCCTTTAGCCCTCCTTTTGTTGCTCATAAATTTGTAGAAACATTTCTTGTTACCTTTAGCAGATGTGCCCAGGCTCAGCTCTAGTTGGTCTCTGGCCTTTCTAATTTTCTCCCTGCCTAACTTTGCGGCATTCTTGTATTCCTCTTGAGCAGTCTGCCCCTCCTTGCAAAGCTTATCAATTGTCCCTTTATTCCCAAGTTCCAGCTGCAGTTCTCTATTCAGCCGGGCCGGAACTTCTTCCCTGCCGTCTCATCTTTAGACAGACGGGGACAGCGTGCTCCTGTGCCTCTAAGATTTCCTTCTGGAAGAGAGACCAGTTTTCCTGGGCTGCTTTGTCCTTCAGGATTGCTTCCCAAGGGACTCTGCCAAGCAGCCTCCTGAACAGGGCAAAGTCTGCCCTTCGGAAGTGCAAGGTGGAAGTTCTGCTGAGCACCCTACTAACTTCTCCAAGAACAGAAAACTCCGTTATTTCATGGTCACTATGCCCAAGGCGACCTCCCCGTTGCCCACAAGTCCTTCTGTATTTCTTCTGATGGTATCCATGCAGGTCTTGGTCACGGAAGAGCTCACTTGTTGCTGGTGGCAGCTTTGCTGTTGGGGACACTGCTTTCCAGCAGCCCATGAACCAACCCACAGGTGCCCAGTGCCGTGAGCACTGCAAGTGGGAGCCCTGTGTGCACAGGGACCCCCTGTCCCCGGGACGGCCGTGCCAGCACCCCCAGCCACCTCCAGCCCCAGGAACCCAGAGCGAGTGGAAACCACAACTCGGCCAATACCAGAAAAAGACAGAGAGCGCAGGTCTGAAAAAACATGAATAAATATATTTACAGAAAAAAATAGAAAACTAAACCTATTTACAGACAGAAACCCGAACTACAACAAACAAAATATAATCAACATACTACTTAATACATACAACATAAACATACACTACACTATCAATAAATACACACAACAAATAAATACACTACGTAAATACACACAACAAACTACTAACTCCCTCTTCTGTCTATCCCACCCCACCAAGCCCATCATCAACATATCATCTACCCATCCACTTCCATTTCCTCTAACATGTCACTGTCCACTTCCATTTCTTCCTCCGCATCCTCATCCACTTCCATGTCTTCATCCATCTGCACTTGATCCACCTCCAGGTCTTCTTCAATGTTTTCATCCACCTGGATCTCCTCTGCCTGCTCGGCCCCCATGCAGCAACTGGCTCTCCAGCCCCCAGCACAGTGTGGTGTAACCTAAGGCAAAAGCCAAGCAGAAAAGTGCATTGGTCCTGCCCTGGGCAGCTCAGCAGAGCTGTGGGACGGGAGTCTCAGCACCCCTGACCCCTCTCGCTGCCCAGGGAAAGCTGTGGGGTGATGGGTCCCCTGGGCACTTTGCCAGCAAGAGCTTCCTGGAGTTTGGGCAGCTCCTGGGCCACCAGCACCCACAGGCCGGCATCTGCATCCAGAGTATCCCGTGCATTGTGCGCTTTGGCATTGTGTGGAGCTCGGTGTTCTTGCAGGTCTGTGGGAGCAGAGAGGGCAGGGGTGAGCAGCCATGTCCCTGCCCCGTGGGGCATCACAGGCACAGACCCCAGCCCCACACCTCCCTTGGTGCCCAGGAGCTCCTTACCTTGTGCAGGTGTTTTTTTGGCTCCGCGCTGCTCCACGGGCAGGGCTGGGCTACCCTGGCTCCAGCCTGGAAAGGGGCAGAGGAGGCACGGGCTCAGGCTGCGGACAGCACCAGCTGCTTCCGCTGAGCATCCCTCTGACACGAGCCCGGCTTTGTGGCTGGTGCCGTCCTGAAGGGTTTTGGCTTTTCCTGCAATTGGACATTCTTTGGTGACTGGAGTGGATTATTGAAGCATTGGGGACACAGAGGGAACAGTGTCTGATTTAACTGTAATTGCAGGAGAAACTTTGAGAGGCACAGGTTGATGAGGAGCCTGATGCTTGGCCTGGAAGATAAAGCTAAGCCCTTGTCTTAAATAAAATAAACAGTCACATAGTTTTTTCTCAAACAGAAGTGTGGAGAAGTTTTTTCTCACCCGCAAAGGCTTCCAACTGAATGACCTCCAGTGCTGGGAGTGCTCTGCAAATGTCATATCCCTGCCAGAGGTATGAAGATGTTGACAATTTGAACTGGGAGCCTTTTAGTCTCTACCTTCTTTCCCTGTAGCTACTTCCAAAGTTTATCTGGTACCGTTAGGGAAATTAAAAGAAACAAAGAGCTCTAGACACTTCGGGGGTTGATTTTACCTTTGTTTGTTTGTTTGTTTTTAACCCGTGTCTCTACAGTTTCTTACTTCTAAGCTGATTGCAGGTTTGCATCAGGGTTGTGTTCTGGAATAGAAAACCTATGCTTGTAGTTCAGCCAACAGAGCCTGCATTGCAGAGCTGACATGTGCTAACAGGGAACTGATGGGCAGAGATGGAATGTGTTGTGGTTTTTGGCCAAGTCGTCTCTTCCAGAAAGAGTCACTAGTGTAAGAATAGTTGTACTGACAAAACTTTTGGATTGTACTTTTGTCACTGCTTGTATGACACAGCCTTTTCCACCCAAAATAAACAGAGTACAAAAAGCTGCTGTATAGTTGCCTAATAGCCATTGTCTCCTCTACAGGCTCCTGAGATTTTCATGTGAATCTGCAGGTGGAAAACAAGTACGGGTCTAGTGCTGGAAAACCCCTGTATATAGTGGCATGTTTTGTTTGTGGCCCCCATCAAAGTCTTTTGAAATTATTATACTTCTGAGATGAATCTTGGCATTCTCCTTACAGACAAGTCTCCTGAGGTGCCCTGGAATGCAGTTTGTAAGGGTCTCTGGGGAAACCTTGGGGCTAATTCCTCCTCCTTGCTTGACCTTAAAGATTAACAAAAGAGGGAGAGCAGAAGGGTAAATCTGTCTCTGGAGAGAATGTGATCTAAGGTCTACACGCAGGTCCTCAGAAAAATACTCTATTTCTCTTGATGTCCAAAATCTGCTTTTAAAATTGAATTTTAACATTTAGTCATTCATCTTGGCCTGGCTTCAGCTCTTTATATCTCTGAAAGTAAGGTTTTTAACAATTGCACCATTTTTGTCCTAAAAATGATAGCTACTGAAGTCAAGGTTTCTGTATTCAAGCTGTTAAGAGATGCTTTTTTTTGTTCTAGATCTTTTCAGCCTAACTATTAAATGTTACCTTACTGTTGGACCTCACAGAATCACAGAGTCACAGAATGTAAGGGATTGGAAGGGATGTTGAAAGCTCATCCAGTGCAATCCCCCCATGGAGCAGGAACACCCAGATGAGGTTACACAGGAAGGTGTCCAGGCGGGTTGGAATGCCTGCAGAGAAGGAGACTCCACAACCTCCCTGGGCAGCCTGGTCCAGGCTCTGCCACCCTCACCCCAAACAAGTTTCTTCTCATATTTAAATGGAACCTCCTGTGTTCCACTTTGAACCCATTGCCCCTTGTCCTGTTGTCCTGTTGTCACCAAGAAGAGCCTGGCTCCATCCTCCTGACACTCACCCTTTAGATATCTGTAAACATTAATGAGTCACCCCTCAGTCTCCTCCTGTCCAGCTCCAGAGCCCCAGCTCCCTCAGCCTTTCCTCACACGGGAGATGCTCCACTCCCTTCAGCATCTTGGTGGCTGCGCTGGACTCTCTCCAGCAGTTCCCTGTCCTGCTGGAACTGAGGGGCCACAACTGGACACAAGATTCCAGGTGTGGTCTCCCCAGGGCAGAGCAGAGGGGCAGGAGAACCTCTCTGACCTACTGACCACCCCCTTCTAATCCACCCCAGGTACCATTGGCTTCCTGGCCACAAGGGCCCAGTGCTGGCTCATGGTCACCCTGCTGTCCCCAGGACCCCCAAGACCCTTTCCCCTACGCTGCTCTCTAATAGGTCATTCCCCAACTTACACTGGAACCTGGGGTTGTTCCTGCCCACATTCAAGACTCTACACTTGCCCTTGTTCTATTTCATTAAATTTCTCCCTGCCCAGCTCTCCAGCCTGTCCAGGTCTCTGATGGCAGCACAGCTTCCAGTGTCAACCACTCCTCCCAGCTTGGTTTCATCAGCAAACTTGCTGATAGTACACTCTATTCCCTCATCCAAATCATTGATGACCCTGTAGTACTGAGGCTACTATTCCCTGACAGATGATAGTGAGATGGAGCAAAATAATGTTTATTGGTAGAATTCCAATAACAAATTTTACCTGTGGAGTGACTGGCACTTCAACTTTGAAATACTGAATGAAATACTTAATTGAGATACTGAATGGTATGGAAGCAGATTTCCTCTACAAGCTGTTATTAGCTGTTGAGGGCACCGAGGGAGCAAAGGCACAAGGACAGTCCTTTGGTTGAGAACAGTGATTTGGGGGCAGCTGGTTTATCTCATGCTTGTTATGCGGTCTGGTTTCATTCACTCCAGAATTTTCGTCTGCAGTGATTTGTTCATCTCTTCTGCTCCCCCAACCTCATGACGACACGTTGCTTGTTTTAAAATTTCCAGTCCATGTTTAGAGTGGAGTTTATATGTACCACCCAGGTGAGGGACTTGGTTGAGATGCTTTGGAAGGTGCCCATGGACGATGCTGATCTCATGTTGAAGTGTGCAAGTATCTCCCTAAAAATCAAGGAAAATACTTGAGGATGTGAGGGTCAGGCATCTCCTGTATATACCACTGGAGTGCGGACTTGTCCAAGTAGAACAGGCTGTCGGGCTGAGCACGAGAACACGTTTTCAGCAAATTCCCTTCCCTTATCTTGGCTGTTTATGGCTCCTCTGGGAGGATCGTGACCTTCTGTCTCCTTTCTACGACAGGTGGATATTGTATTGAAAACATCTTTTTCTAGAGAAGTGTTATAGGCCATTGGAGTCAATTTTATAATCTTATTTCCCAAAACGTAGTAGCAGCAGACTCTTGGTTTTTACCTATAATGGTGACAAATGCATTAACTATGGAGTGTGTTAACCTCTCTGCAGCTGCAGTTTTATGTATTTTGCTTTTTGTTTTCTAAATTTATTTGTCTCAATTGGATCTAACCACTGAGAAACTGAAAACCTCAAGTTTAAGTGCAGACCACTATAAACCACTGGTTTGCAGGCTCTTGTACTGACACACCATTGCTGCAGGGCAAATGTATGTGTGGTTACTTCAGATTATAGTTCTGTCCTTCTAACTGTTGAGGGCAAAATATAGAGTTTTAACTGGTTTGTGCATACCAAACCCAATTCCTGTGATTTCTATTAGGAATGGAAGCTATATTCTGTTTTGGAGAAAAGGATCTGCCGTTTCTGTCTCTCTGCAGAATCATCTTTCCAACAGAATGCTTTTATCTCAGCCTCTTGCCATGCTCAGGGTCCAGTATCTGTCTTCCAAGAACGGACCTTAAATTTTATAACAGCTTTGTAGACATTCTGCTACTGGAATGGGGCACAGAAGCATCTCGCTATAATAAGGTTCCTTCCTTCCTTCCTTCCTTCCTTCCTTCCTTCCTTCCTTCCTTCCTTCCTTCCTTCCTTCCTCCTTCCTTCCTTCTCCCTCCCTCCCTCCCTTCCTCCCTCCCTCCCTCCTTCCTCCTCCCTTCCCTTCCTCCTTCCTTCCTTCCTTCCTTCCTTTCCCTTCCTTCCTTCCTTCCTTCCTTCCTTCCTTCCTTCCTTCCTTCCTTCCTTCCTTCCTTCCTTCCTTCCTTCCTTCCTTCCTTCCTTCCTTCCTTTCCCTTCCTTCCTTCCTTCCTTCCTTCCTTCCTTCCTTCCTTCCTTCCTTCCTTCCTTCCTTCCTTCCTTCCTTCCTTCCTTCCTTCCTTCCTCCCTCCCTTCCTCCCTTCCTCCCTTCCTCCCTTCCTTCCTTTCCCTTCCTTCCTTCCTTCCTTCCTTCCTTCCTTCCTTCCTTCCTTCCTTCCTTCCTTCCTTCCTTCCTTCCTTCCTTCCTTCCTTCCTTCCTTCCTTCCTTCCTTCCTTCCTTCCTTCCTTCCTTCCTTTTTTTTTAGGACTGGCTTTCTGAGCGCTCTGACCTCTGAAATGCAACTTGACAGTTGGTCCGTGCATTCCACTCTTTTCCAAGGACAGGTGGTTATTTTAAATAGCTCGTCCTTGGCATTTGAGGTTATAATAATTTGTTAGTTGTGGGCTTGAATTTTCTCTGAGTGAAACAGGTCTTCAGCCCGTGTCTCTTAACTCACGAGTAAGTGCTTTTGCAGCTGGACAATTACACACAAACATGTGATTGCTGTTACCAGTGTCTCCTCCCTGTGCCATGTGTTTCACTGAACAGAGCTGCAGTTGCTTTGCACTAAACACAATGTCATTGGTACCTATTTCAGAAGGCTCAGGGAACAGTTTCTGGTGCTCTGGGACAGGGGTACCCAGCAGCAGGTTCTGAATTACCCAAGTAAGATGAGTAAATTGCAAACTATAAGTCCATAGATGCAACTTGTATGGATTGCTTTTCCTCTGTGTCAGATGGAATAGTTAAAAAAGTAATTGGATTCAATGACTGCAAAGTTGCAAGTTGATTTATGTAAGATAGTAGAAAGAATTAAATGATGAAAGTTATGCAGCACTGGAAGATGTATCCAAGGAGGCCTAGAATTTCCTTCACTGTACATTTTTAGCAACAAATTAGATTGAAATCAATCAGAAGTGGCCTTGAAATATTTATCCAAATGTTGTGCAAGGGGAACACAGTGCCCTGGCCCTGCCCAATCCATCATTTTGGGTGGAAAAGCCCCTCAGGATCAGAATCCAACTATAACCCACTCCTGGTACTAAAATGTCCCCAAGAAGCTCGTCTGTTCACCCACCAGGGCTGGCAACTCCAGCACTGCCCTGGGCAGCCTGTTCCAACACCCCACAGCCCTTTGGGGAAGAAATTACCCCAAATTTCCAACCTCAACCTCCTTCTCCAGCCCCTTCCCCAGCTCCGTTCCCTCCTCTGAATTTGCTTCAGTTCCTCAAGGGTTTTCTTGGCGTGAGGTGATCCCAACACCTGGCGCCATTTTGAGCCCTGAGGTGATTTTATGCCCCTGGGGCCACCATTTTGTGTTTTCAGGTGATTTTATGCCCCATGGCCACAATTTTGAGCCCTAAGATATCTTCATGCCACCATTTTGTGCCCTGAGGGGATCTTGATGCCCCTTGGGCAGATTCTTTGTGTTTTGGGGCAATTTTATGCTCCTGGCACTGCTGTTTTTTGTGCTGAGGTGATTTTGTGTGCCTGGGGCCGCCTTTTGGAGCTCTGAGGTGATTCTGGTGTCATTTTGAGCTCTGAGGTGATTTTGGTGCCATTTGGATCCCTGAGGTGATTATGGTGCCATGCTGAGGCCTAGGTGATTCTGGTGCCCCTGGGGATGCCATTTTGTGTTTGTTTTGAAGTGATTTTAGTGCCATATTGTGCTTTGAGGTACCGGTACCGAGGGGGCCTGAGTCCCTTCCCCAAACACACCAGGTGTCCCCTCACCCTGATGTTTTCCAGCAGCTCATGGCCCCATTGTCACCCCACAGGGGACCGCTGAGGATCTCCAGCCAAGCCGAGGATGGAGCAAGTGACACACAGGGGTCCAGGAGGGTTGGAGGCTCCAAACTGCTCTGGGCTCAAAGGAAAGAATCAAAGAACCGTAGAGTCGTGGAAGGAAAGAATCATAGAACCTTGGAGTCATGGAATCTTGGAATTGAAGAATCAGGGAATCAAAGAATCGTAATATCCCAGAATCAAAGAATCACGGAATAAAGAAATCATAGAACCTTAGAGTCGTAGAATCTTAGAATCGAAGAACCAGGGAATCAAAGAATCATAAATATAAATAAATGAAATAATTGTAGAATCAAAAAATCAAATAAATAAAAAATAAAAAAATAAAAAAAATCAAAGAACCGTAGAATCAAATAACCGTAGAATCAAAGAATCATAGAATCAAAGAATCATAGAATAAAAACATCAAAGAATAAAAAATATCAATCACAGAATAATCAAATCATAGAAACACAGAATCATAGAATCACAGAATTATAGAATCAAAGAATTATGGAATTGCAGAACCATAGAATCATGTAATCACAGAATCAGAGAACCGCAGAATCACAGAATCAAAGAGTCACAGAATAATCACATTGATCAAGAATCACAGAACCATCAAAACTTGTGCCCCTCGTCTGCCCTCGTACCCCCACTTAGTTCCTCTCCTTGTGCCCCTCCCCAGCCCTCCCAGTCTCCTTGTGTCCCCCCTTGTGTCCCCCAGTCCCTTTGTGCCCCCCCCCACTCTTATAAGCCCCTCCTTGTGCCACCCAAACCCATGTGCCCCACCAGTCTCCTTGTGCCCCCTGTTATAGACGATCACGATAAACAGCACGCACTTGTCGGAATAAATTGCTTAGAAGTTACTGCAGCAAGAGGCAAGCGGGCAACACAGCGCTGGGCAGCCGGGGAGTCTGCGCCCCACCATGGCGCGCCTTTCCAGTAGCAGCAAGCTTGGTTAAATGTGGTAAAGGATTACATACTCATGGCTATTCCAGGAATGCCTATACATATTCATAACTTCTTCCTCGAAAAGGCCGTTCTTATTAAAATGAGTTCCAAGGAATTATATCTATAGTCGTCACCTTTGGCTCTTTCCTGTTGCGCCTGCACAGTGGCTCCGGGTGGTCACGGTCGGGGGTCTTTTGGATGAAGGCTGCGGTCTATCTTGTCGTGCGCTTCTCATCTTTGGCCCAGCACGCTGGGTTTGGCCCAGGCTCCAACGGCTTGAGCTGTTTTTTCTGCCGCTTTGTGCTGAAGACCCCCGTTATCTCATTCACACAAGGATGCAACTGGGCCCTTATCTCTGTCAGTCTCTTACTGAATGTTCTGCAGGGAACGCTAAATTAGGCTTTTACACATACCTGTGGAACAAGTGTTTTACAAAGACTACATACAGGTTGCATTGTTTAATGGCAGCATGTACTAATATCGTGTTATATGCTCAGGTTTCACAGCCACTGATAACATATCCATTTAGACCGGTTTGATTAACAAATATATCGTTAAGTCTATTACACCCCCAACTCTTGTACTCCCCCGTCTGGTGCCCCCGGGTCTCCTTGCTCCCCCCACTTCATTCCCTTCCTTGCACCCCCCCCTTTAGCCACCCAGTCGCCGTGTTTCTCCCCCATCTTGTGTCCCCCCTTGAGTCCCTCAGGTCCCTTGCTCCCCCCGACTTCGTTCCCCCCCCCATTTCCCCCACTGACCGCCCCCTCCCCGCAGAGTCCCGGGGCGGCCTCCGTGCCCCCCCAGCTGGACATGGGCCCCTTGTGAACCCCCACCCCGTGTCGACATGAGGGTCCTCGTGCCCCCCCAAAAGCACTGGACCTGGGTGGGGTGGGGGTTCCTCGTGCCCCCCACCCTGGACATGTGGAGGTGGGGGGGATATGGCCTCATTTTGAGGGGGGACCCCACCAAAAGCCATCGGGAGGGCCCCCGTGTCCTTGGCAGCACCGAGCCAGGGTGAGGAAGGGGGGGTGGGGCTGAAGCCCCCAAAACTGAGGGGACCCCCCTGGCCGACACTTTCGTTGCCAGAATCCCCTACATTCCCCCCAAAAAGAGACACATTTTCCTTGTAAAGATGTCAATGGACCAGCCCCGCCCACCCATGGAAACTGAGGCATGAGGGGGGCCCCGTCCCTTGTTCCTTTGCCAACCCCCCAAAAAAAACACCCCCAAACATGGAGAGGGGGCAAAGGGACAAGGACACCCCCCCTCACCCCGCCCAGGGCTTGGGGACCACCCTGGGATCTGGGGAACTCTCCCCAAGTTTTGGGGACCCCCCAGAGTCTGTGGACCCCTGTTCAATTTGGGAACCACCCAGTATTTAAGGACGCCCCCAGGGCTTCAGGATCCCCCCCCTGGGATCTGGAGAACCCTCCTCAAGTTTGGGGGACCCCTCCTGGGCTCCGCAACCCTCTCCCCCGAATTTGGGGACCCCCGCAGGGTTTGAGGGGACCCCCCCGGGGCTTTGGGATCTTCCCTTGGGATCTGGGGAACCCCTCAAGTTTTGGGGATACCTCCCTCAGACTTCGGGGCTCCCCTCCAGTATTTACACTCCCCTCCATATTTTGGGGACCCCCTCAAGCTCCCGCTCGAGGGGGGACACAGGGTCCAGCCCCCCCCAGGTTTTGGGGTGTCCCTCCCTTATCCTACAACACACCGGCCACTTGGGAACCTCCACATTTGGGTGGGAGGGGAATTTTCCCCCCTCCCCCCTGGATCTTGGGGTCTTTCCCCCCCCCGCCAAATTCTGCCAAACCAACTTTGGGTCGAGTGCATCAAACCAACAAAACTGGAGGAACCACAGGGGACAATGAGGCCACCAAGGGCCACCATGGGCCACCACAGGGAGAGCCTCCATGCCTGGAAAGCTCCCCAGGCAGCCATCAGTCCCCAGCACGGCAGGGAGGGCATTTGGAGCTCTCAGCCACTGCCTGACCCCCAGCCAAGGCCAAGCCACCGCCTCACCCAATGCCCCAGCCCAGCTGCCAACATGGCTCCCTTGACACCGCCCTGCTCATCATGTCAGGTCTTTCTGACCCACTGATGAGGCTTTCGAGGAACAGGGAGTCTGCTGAGGAACTCCATTAAGATCTTCTTCAGAGTCTTGGGTGTGGAGATCATCATGTCCCACATGTCCAGGGCAGTCCTGCAAGAGAGCGCTCCGTCAGCAGGGCAGCCTGGGCCACAGCAGCGTGTCCGGGCTCAGCGCTGCAGGACGCTTGGGATGCCCTGGGCAGCAGCAGAGGCTGAGCTGCTGCTCCCGTGGGGCTGGCAGGAGCGCAGTGGGGGGCTCTGGGCTGTCTTGCTCAGCTGTGGCTGCTGCGGGCCTGGCTGACCCCCAGCGCTGGCAAATGTGCTGGGATGGAGGGTCCTGCTCCTCGGGGGTGTCCTGCAGGATTCCTTGGCTCTGTGCCCCTCTCCCCACAGTGAACAAGCCCTCATGGCTTTTGGGGCCAATACCATCCCAATATTTGCCCCCCATCCCCATTTCTCCCCCCCTCCCCTTTTTGCCCCCCGTCATTGTCCCCCCCATTCCCATTCCCCCACTCTTTGCTCCCCCATCCCAATATTTGCCCCCCATCCCCATCTCTCCCCTCCTACCATCTTTCCCCCAATCTTTGTTTCCCCCATCCCAATATTTGCCCCCCATCCCTGTCTCTCCCCCCAGCCCCGTTTTGCCCCCCATCCCAATATTTCCCCCCATCCCCATCTTTCCCCCCAATCTTTGTCCCCCCATCCCCATCTCTCCCCCATCGCAATATTTGTCCCCCATCTCCATCTTTCCCCCATCCCCATCTCTCCCCCCATCCCCTTTTTGCCCCCCATCTTTGTCCCCCCCCATCCCAATATTTTCCCCATCCCCATCTCTGCCGCCATCCCAATATTTGCCCCCCAATCCCCATCTTTTACCCACCCCCTTTTTGTCCCCCATCTTTGTCCCTCCATCCCAATATTTGCCCCCCCATCCCCATCTTTCCCCCCCCATCTCCATCTCTCCCCCCCGTCCCCTTTTTGCCCCCCCATCCCAATCTCTCCATCTCATCCCCACCTTTACCCAGGCCGGCCACGAGCTGCCCCGCGCCCCCATCAGCTTTGACGTTGAGCCCCCCACGACGCTGCTGCCCTGCAAGGTGGGGACTCCCCTGTTCTCCATACCCCACTCTGTGGGAGGTACCTCTCACCTTGGGGGGGCAACCACCGTAACCCCCCCCCCAATTTTATTTGTTTTTTAGGGCAACTACTTTGGCTCAGACGACCTGAAGGTTTTGGTGCAAGAAGCTGAAGGATCCCAGCCAGTGTCACCCCAAAACTGGGGGGGACACATTAATTGGGGGGCACATTAATGAAGGAGGGTATATTAATGGAGGGGCAGGCTAATGGGGTGGCATGTTAATGGGGGAGCACATTAAGTGGGGGCACGTTAATAAGGAGGTATGTTAATGGAGGGGGCTATGTTGATGGGAGGTATGTTAATGATGGGGCTTGTTAATGGGTGGGCTTGTTAATGCGGGGGACTCATTGGGGGGCTATGTTAATGCAGGGGGCTCATTAATGGGGGACTCGTTAATGGGGTGACATGTTAATGAAGGGGGCACATTAATGGGGGGCAGGTTAATGCAGGGGGTCATTAATGGGGTAATCGTTAATGGGGGGCTTGTTAATGGGAGGGTACGTTAGTGGGGGGGCACATTAATGGGAGGGCACGTTAATGGGGGGCACATTAATGGGGGAGTACGTTAATGGGGGACATGTTAATGAGGGGATATGTTAATGGGGGGCAAAATAATGGGGGATTCTCAGCCTTGCCCCCCCAGCCATGCGCTTCAAGCTCCTCAGACCCTCCCGCGGGTTTTTGGCGGCGATAAGAAAAACAGGGACGGGGTTTTTAGCTGGGGCGAGGGGGAAATGGGTTTAAACGGCGAGATTTAGACTAGAACTAAAGAAAAGGTTCTTGGAACTAAGGAAGAAATTTTTCAATGTGTTTTGAGAGAGATTTAGACCTAAAGTTCTTAGATCTAAGAAAGAAATTTTTCCCCCCATTTCTCCCCCCCGGTTCCCCTCCGATTTCCCCCCGTTCCTCTGTTTTCACAGTTTCACAGTATGTTTGGGATTGGAAGGGACCTCAAAAGGTCATCTGGTCCAATCCCCCTGCTGGAGCAGGAACGCCCAGGTGAGGTCGCACAGGAACATGTCCAGGCGGGTTTTGAATGTCTGCAGAGAAGGAGACTCCACAACCCCCCTGGGCAGCCTGGGCCAGGCTCTGTCACCCTTACTCAGAAGTTTTTTCTCAAATTTAAGTGGAACCTCTTGTGTTCCAGCTTGATCCCATTACCCCTTGTCCTATCATTGTTTGCCACCGAGAAGAGCCTGGCTCCATCCTTGTGGCACTCACCCTGTATGTATTTATAAACATTAATAAGATCATCCCTCAGTCTCCTCTTCTCCAAACTAAAGAGACCCAGCTCCCTCAGCCTTTCTTCATAAGGGAGATGCTCCACTCCATCATCTTCGTTGCCCTACGCTGGACCCTCTCCAGCAGTTCCCTGTCCTGCTGGAACTGAGGGGCCCAGAACTGGACACAATATTCCAGATGTGGTCTCACCAGGGCAGAGTAGAGGGGCAGGAGAACCTCTCTCGATCTACTGACCACCCCCCTTCTAACCCATCCCAGGTCCCATTGGCTTCCTGGCCACAAGGGCCCAGTGCTGGCTCATGGTCACCCTGCTGTCCCCAGGACCCCCAGGGCCCTTTCCCCTACACTGCTCTCTAATATGTAATTTCCCAACCTATACTGGAACCCGGGGTTGTTCCTGCCCAGATGCAGGACTCTACAGTTTCCCTTGTTAAATTTCATCAGGTTATTCCCCGCCCAACTCTCCAGCCTGCCCAGGTCCTGCTGGATGGCAGCACAGCCACCCCCACCGTTTCCCCCCTTTTCCCCCCGTTCCCCTGTTTTCCCCCGTTTCCCCCCCGTTTCCAGTCTGTGCATCGTGAGCGACGAGCTGTTCGTCCGCCCCGCACCAGCGAGGAGATGCGCAAGGCGTTCCCGGCGCCCGCGCCCACCCCCTGTCCAGCCCCGTGCCCACGCCGGCCGCCTTCTCCATGCAGTCCGGCACAAACCTCGAGTGGTCCCAGAAGTCAGTCCTGGGGGAACACGGGGACCCCCAAATCCATCCCCCCTTTTCCCAAATTGGGACCCCCCAAACTCACCCTCTTACCCTCCCAGGTGCCTGCAGGACAACGACGGGCAGGTCTTCACACAGCTCAAGGTGGGTTTGGGGGCGGGGTCCCCTCATTTTGGGGGACATGGGGACACTGGTGGGGACATGGGGACACTGGTGGGGACATGGGGGCACCAGGGCGGTTGGGGACATGGGGACACTGGTGGGGACATGGGGACACTGGTGGGGACATGGGGGCACCAGGGGGGCTGGGGACATGGGGACACTGGTGGGGACATGGGGGCACCAGGGGGGTTGGGGACATGGGGACACTGGGCTGAGCCGCCCCCCCACTTCTCTTGCAGATGGAAGGCAAGATCCCAGAGGTGGCGTTTCTCAAGTGAGCGGCGCCTGCTCCTTCTCCTTCCCCCGGCGTTTTATTCCCCAGCGTTTTGTAAATAAATCGAGATATCAATAAAATGATGCGTTTCAGTTTGGGGTGCGCTGCGCCTTGAAGGGGGGGGGTAAGGGCAGCTTGGCTTCAGGCCCGACATAAAGATGGCGGCCGGAAGTACGGCGGGTGTCCCGGAAGAGACGGCGGCCATGGCGGCGCCGCGGGTCCGTGCGGCGGCGGCAGCGCTGGACGCGGCCGTTCCGCGGGACGTCGTTCTGTTCCGCCACGACCGCGACCGCTTCTTCCGCCTGGCCGGGCTGTTCTGCGCCGGGCAGGGGCTGTTCTGGACCTACCTGGCTCATTTCGCCTTCACGGCGCTCCGCCCCGCCGCCGGCCCCGGGCCCGCCGACCCGCTGCGGCCCCGCGATCACAAATGGCGCTTGGGGTTCAGCGCTTCCTGCCTCACCCTCGGTACCGGCGCTGTGGGGAGCGGGGGCCGCGCCGCGCCGACCCCTCGCTCCATTCTCCCCCGTTCCCGTTCCCCCCGCAGGGTCCGTGGTCGTGGCGGCCGGTTGTTTGTTCCCGCTGCGCTCCGTCCGCCGGGTGACGCTGCTCCGCGGCGGCGCGGCCGTGACCATCAGCACCCACGGGCCGCTGGGGCTGGGCCGCGGCGCCACGTTCACCGTCCCGCTCCGCCACGTCTCCTGCCACGCTCACCGCTCCGAGGCCGCGGCCGCCGTCCCCATCAAGGTGCGGGGGCGCCCGTTCTTCTTCCTGCTGGACAAGCGCGGGGGGCAGCTCTGCCACCCCCGGCTCTTCGACATCACCGTGGGCGCGTATCGCAACCTCTAGGGCGGTTTAATTGCGGGAGGGGCCGGGATTGCTCGTTGTTCACCCCTTATCACCCCCAAATAAACCCTGAGCCGCTCACGTGTCCGTCTGTCCCGTGGGGAGAACATGGGGAGGCCCACTGCAGTTGCACCTTGTTGGGGCCACCGTGGAGCTGCAGATGGTGCTGATGGGTTTCGGGGTCCTGTTGCCCCTTCCCCAGCCTCATTAGTAGCCCCACCTGATGAAGGTGCAGGGACGCAGGCATCCGGGTCCTCTGCTCAGTCTTGACCAACAAATCTCAGCACCCCAAAAAACTTCAGACACAGAGATAGGAAACAGCGAGATTTATTGGGGCAACCACAATCTGCTCTAGGGCAACCACATCTTGACATCACGGGACGGACGCGGTGACGAACCCTCGGTGCCATTGGCGGACTGAATTTATTGACCAGTGGATCCGCTACAGCGTTCGGTGGGATCTCAGCGAGGGATGCTGATGGTCTGGTGATGCTGGCGATCAGAGCAGCAGCAGCAAGTACTCAGCCCTCGGCCACCGCCGCGTGCCCGATCACCAGCAGCTTCTGCGTGTAGCGGCCGCCGCGGCCCAGCCCGTGGTGCTGCGGGAAGCTGGTCTGGAAGCGCGGGCCCTGGCAGCGCCACCCGGCCTGCCGCCCCGCCATCACGAAGCTGAAGCAACCGGTACTTGGGGGACACGTCCGGCACGTGGAGCTGCAGCGCCCCGTGGGGTCTGTGCGGTAGGTGTGCGGTCACGGCGTCATCATTGTGCGGGCTCCCCGTGGAACTGACCGTCAGCTGCGGCATCTTGCGCGCGGCCCCGGTGGGCGGCGCGGCGGGTGCAACCGGGGGGTGGCGCGGCGGGGGTGCCGGTGCCGAAGCGCGTGGCCAAGCTCTTGCCAAAAGAGTCGAGCTCGGCATACGCGCGGTGCAGGGACGGTGTGGGACCCTTGGGCGGCGCGTCGGTGTTGGTGCCATCACGGTGGACGCCGAGTTGTGCCTTCATCTTCAGCAGCCGCTCTACCACCACCTACAAGGCGAATGGTGGTGGGACTGGGGGGTGCGCAGCCACATGGGGGATTCCCCCCAACAGCCCAATTGGGGATCCCCACACAGCCAAACTGGGGTCCCCCGGTGCGGCGGCGCTCACCAGGATGGCGCCGTAGACCATGTGCCCATCAGCCTTGACCTGCGCATTGGACACCGAGCAGTCGTCCAGCACGGCCTGTAGGTTGGCCCATTGGCAGGGAGGTGTGGGTAGAGCACGCGCTCAACCGCCTGCGGACAGATGGACAGACAGATGGACAAATTGTGGGGATTGCCGTTACGTCTTTAAGTGTTCTCTTTAAGGGTTAGCTCTTTAAGGGTTATCTAATTAGTTCCCTGTATCAACGGGACCCAAAAACCAGCGCCGGGGGAGGTGGGGGAACTCCGGGCGGAACAGTTGTGTCGGGTCTCGCTTCCGCTGGGAGCCGAATGTGAGTGAACTGCTGGCGGAAGTACCGAGGGAAGGAAGGCGCGGCAGAGCACTTCCGCCCGCAGTTGGGCCGGTAATGCGGCCGCGAGAGGACGCGGGAGGACCTAACCCTTAAAGAGCCAACCCTCAATGAACGAACTAACCCTTAAAGAGCTGAACCTTAGTGAACAAACTAACCCTTAAAGAGCTGAACCTTAGTGAACGAACTAACCCTTAAAGAGCTGAACCTCAGTGAACAAACTAACCCTTAAAGAGCAAACCCTCAATGAACGAACTAACCCTTAAAGAGCTGAACCTCGGTGAACAAACTAACCCTTAAAGAGCTGAACCTCAGTGAACAAACTAACCCTTAAAGAGCTGAACCTTAGTGAACAAACTAACCCTTAAAGAGCTGAGCCTCAGTGAACAAACTAACCCTTAAAGAGCTGAACCTTAGTGAACAAACTAACCCTTAAAGAGCTGAACCTCGGTGAGATAACAACCCCCGTGGGGACACGCTGGGTGTTTGGCGCTCACCTTCCAGCCCAGCGCGTGCAGCCCGGCGCCGGCGCCGCAGCGCGAGCAGGATGTGCTGGCACAGGCCGCTCACCGCCTCGCCGTGTGTCCTGCGCGGGGTGGAAAAAACGCCGAAATCCTGCGGGTTTGGGCGGGTTTCGCCAAAAAAAGGAGGGATGCGCACCAGAAGATACGGCCGAGCAGCATGGCAGCATAGTTGCGCAGTGGCCAGTGGTCGCTGAGCGGGTTGATGGAGGCAGCCAGCGCTCCAGCACGCAGTAAAGGACACTGGAGCTCAGGCTGCGCACGTAGGGGCCCAGGAACAGCAAGGGGTTGTGGAGGAGGCCGTGGGCCACATGGAGGACGCGGTGAAGCTGAGGGAGGTCATGGCTGATGGATTTGACCTGTGAGTGGGGGACCCAGGAGTTTGGGAGGGACCCAGGAGTTCAAGGAGACACAGGAGTTCGGGGGGGACCTCATCACTTGCCCCGCGCTCACCCTGCTTGACCACATAGACGCAATACGGCAGGAAGGCAGCGATCTTGGCGTTGCTCTGCAGGTCCTGCAGGGCCACCTGGGGATGGGGACACCCAGTGGAGGTGCTGGGAATTGTGGGGGGTTTGGGGGTGTCCATATTGCACCCACCTTCATGAGCTGCGCGTCGTCGCCCAGCACGGCACAGGTGACGTGGTGGTAGTACTTGAGGAGGTTGTCGCTCAGCATGGACACGGCGCTGGGGACTGCAGGGATTGGGGGTGTCACCCCAAAATGGGGCATAAAATCAGAGATAATGTCAGGGGTTGTGTTGGTCAAATGGGCAAAATGGCGCCAAAATGGTGGAAAATGGGCTCAAAATGGCAGGAAATGAGCTCAAAATGGTGGCGACAAATGGGCTCAAAATGGGGGTGCCAAGTTGTCTCCAGATGGTGTAAACAAAAGTGCAATTTGAAGTTAATTTGGACAATTCTGCCAGGGATAATAAAAAGTCCTTCTTCAAATATGTTAACAACAAAAGGAGGGGCAAGGAAAACCTCCATTCTCTGTTGGACTTTGAGGGAAATATAGTTAATAAAGATGAGGAGAAAGATGAGGTACTTAATACCTACTTTGCCTCAGTTTTTACCAGTAAGACAGGTGGCCCTCAGGACAACTCATCTCTGGAGGTGGTTGACAGAGATAGGAACCCAAATAGGCCCCTTGTATTCCAGGAGGAAATAGTTGGTGATTTACTGAGCCATCTGGATCCTCACAAGTCAATGGGACCAGATGGGATCCATCCTAGGGTGATGAGGGAGTTGGCAGAAGAACTCGCCAAGCCGCTCTCCATCATCTTCCAACAGTCCTGGCTCACTGGGGAGGTCCCATATGATTGGAAATTGGCCAATGTTACCCCAGTCCACAAAAAGGGCTGCAAAGCTGACCCTGGCAACTACAGGCCTGTCAGCCTGACCTCGGTGCCTGGCAGGGTTATGGAGCAGATCATCCTGAATGGAATCACACAGCACCTTCAGGATGGACAAGGGATCAGACCCAGCCAGCATGGGTTTAGGAGAGGCAGGTCCTGTCTGACCAACCTGATCTCCTTTTATGATCAGGTGACTCACCTGGTGGATGAGGGGAAAGCCGTGGATGTGGTCTATCTGGACTTCAGCAAGGCCTTCGACACTGTCTCCCATAATATACTCCTGCAAAAGCTGGTAGCCCATGGCTTGGACAAGTGTACTCTACGCTGGGTTAAGAACTGGCTGGAGGGCCGGGCCCAGAGAGTGCTGGTGAATGGGGCTGCATCCAGCTGGCGGCCAGTCACTAGTGGTGTCCCCCGGGGTCGGTGTCGGGTCCAGTCCCGTTTAACATCTTTATTGACGATTTAGATGAGGGGATTGAGACCATCATCAGCAAATTTGCTGATGACACCAAGTTGGGAGGGAGTGTCGACCTGCTGGAAGGCAGGAGGGCTCTGCAGAGGGATCTGGATAGACTGGAAAAATGGGCTGATTCCAATGGGATGAACTTCAATAAGGCCAAGTGCCGAGTGCTGCACTTTGGTCACAACAACCCCCTGCAGCGCTCCAGGCTGGGCACAGAGTGGCTGGAGAGCAGTCAGGCAGAAAGGGACCTGGGGGCACTAATTGACAGGAAGCTCAACAGGAGCCACCAGTGTGCCCAGGTGGCCAAGAAGGCCAATGGTGTCCTGTCCTGTATCCAAACCAGCGTGGTCAGCAGGCCAAGGGCAGTGATCCTTCCCCTGTGCTCTGCATTGGGGAGGCCACACCTGGAGTGTTGTGTTCAGTTCTGGGCCCCCCAGTTCAGGAAAGAGATTGAAGTGCTGGAGCGGGTCCAGAGAAGAGCAACAAGACTGGGGAAGGGACTTGAACACAAGCCCTATGGGGAGAGGGTGAGCGGGCTGGGCTTGTTTAGTCTGGAGAAGAGGAGGCTTAGAGCTGAGCTCAGCACTCTCTAGAACTACCTGAAGGGAAGTTATAGCCAGGTGGGGACTGGTCTCTTCTCCCAGGCATCAGCAATAGGACAAGGGGCCATGGGCTTCAACTCTGCCAGGGGAAATTTAGGCTGGATATTAGAAAGAAATTCTTTACAGAGAGAGTGGTCAGGCATTGGAATGGCTGCCCAGGGAGGTGCTGGACTCGCCGTCCCTGGAGGTTTTTAAACTGAGATTGGACATGGCACTTAGTGCCATGATCTAGTAAACGGACTAGAGTTGGACCAAGGGTTGGACTCGACGATCTCTGAGGTCTTTTCCAACCCAGTCGATTCTGTGATTCCTCATGCAGATGGTGGAGGAGCCGACTAGGAGAGGTGCACTGCTGGATCTCATCCTCACTAACAAGGAGGGTCTGGTCGAAGCAGTAAAGGTTGAGGGCTGCCTGGGTTGCAGTGACCACGAGATGGTGGAGTTCAGCATCTTGTGTGGCAGGAACAGAATAGCAAGTAGAATTGCAACCCTGGACTTTAGCAGGGCTAACTTTGGCCTTTTCAAGCAACTGCTGGGGGAAATCCCATGGGCAAGACTGCTTGAAGGTAAAGGGGCCCAAGATAGCTGGGTGGCATTCAGAGATTGCTTCTTCCACGCTCAGGATCAGAGCATCCCTACACGTAGGAAGTCAAGGAAGGGAGCCAGGAGGCCTGCGTGGTTGAATAGGGATCTGTTGGGCATGCTCAAGCAGAAGAGGAGAGTTTACAGGTCATGGAAGCAGGGGCTGGCCACTTGGGAGGAATATAAGGCTGCTGTTAGAGGATGTAGGAAGGCAGCTGGGATAGCCAAGGCCTCCTTAGAATTACAGCTGGCGAGAGGGGTCAAGGACAGCAAAAAGAACTTTTTCAAATACATAGCAGATAAAACTAATACCAGAGGTGATGTAGCCCCACTGATGAATGGGGTGGGTGCCCTGGTGGCAGAAGATACAGAGAAGGCAAAATTACTGAATGCCTTCTTTGTCTCTGTCTGCTCTGCTGGAGGCTGTCCTGGGGAGCCCCGTACCCCTGAGACCCCGGATGAAGCCAGGTCAATGGAGGAGTTTGCTTTAGTCGATGAGGACTGGGTTAGGGAGCAATTAAATAGTCTGGACATTCATAAATCCATGGGTCCAGATGGGATGCATCCGCGGGTGCTGAGGGAGCTGGCTGAAGTCATTGCTGGACCACTCTCCATCATCTTTGCCAAGTCTTGGGAAACGGGAGAGGTGCCCGAGGATTGGAGGAAAGCAAATGTCACTCCAGTCTTCAAAAAGGGCAAGAAGGAGGACCCGGGTAATTATAGACCGGTCAGCCTCACCTCTGTCCCTGGGAAAGTAATGGAACAGCTTATCCTTGGTGCCATCTCAAGGCATATCAAGGATAAGAGGGTTATTAGGGGCAGTCAGCATGGCTTTACCAAGGGTAGGTCATGCTTGACCAACCTCATAGCCTTTTATGAGAATGTAACAAGGTGGATGGATGATGGCAGAGCGGTGGATGTGGTCTACCTTGACTTCAGTAAAGCCTTTGACACAGTCTCCCACAGCATCCTCACAGCTAAGTTGAGGAGATGTGGTCTAGACAATAGAGTAGTGAGGTGGGTTGCAAACTGGCTTAGGGAGAGAAGCCAGAGAGTGGTAGTCAATGGTGCGGAGTCCAGTTGGAGGCCAGTATCTAGTGCAGTGCCTCAGGGGTCAGTGCTGGGGCCAGTATTATTCAATATATTCTGTGGGACAGCATTTGGCTGGCCTCAGCAAAGCTCCCAGCACTTATCAATTGGTAAAAGGAGATGTGCTGGAGCTTGTTGGTCGCAGGCCATGGGAAGGATAGAGGCGAGAACCTTAATTAGAAGGAGGGGAGAGTGTTGATTTTATGTTCAGACAAGGTTCACAAGTTAATAAGGTTGTTCTGTAAAAAGGGGACTCTTGTTTCTGTCTAGGGAAGATTGTTTTGGTTGGGGTAGTAACTGTTTGGGAAAATGCTCAAACTATAGTTCCCCAGCCCTTACAAATACAGACAGACATAAGAAACTTACATGATGTACAGAGATTGTTGGGAACAATTAATTGGGTCCGACCGCTGTTAGGAATTACTAATACAGACTTAAAGCCTTTATTTGAACTGCTAAAGGAAGCACAGACTTATGTGCACCTCGTAGCCTCGGACCAGAAGCTGTTGACTCCTTACAGAAAGTTGCTACAGCAATTACTCATAGGCAAGCGCATCGTTGGGCACCTGAGTTGTCTTTTTATCTGATCATTCTGAATCCTGCTAGACAGCCGTGTACCCGGCAACCCCATGCGCTGATATTCCAATGGGACTCACAGAAATAAGATCCCTTATTAATCATTGAATGGGTTTTTCTACCAAATCAATCTACAAAAACTATTTTTACGCAACATGAAATGTTTGCTTCTTTAATAATTAGAGCCAGACAACGTTTGTTAACGTTTTCGGGAACAGATTTTGCTTGTATCTGCTTACCTGTAACCACTTTATATTTGCAGTGGCTTTATCAACAGTCCGATGCCTTTTGCACTGCGTTAGCTGATTACACGGGTCAACTCACGTCCCACCCACCTTCGCATAAACTGTTTAATGTTGACTTCCACCTCATCTCTATACTGAAAAGAAGCTACCAGCCATTAAAAGCCCTTACTGTCTTTACAGATGGATCTGGGAAATCCCATAAATCAGTTATCCTGTGGTGGAACGATCAGCAAGGGCGATGGGACTCAGACGTACAAACCGTTCCTGGCTCTCCCCAGATAGTAGAGTTGACGGCAGTTGTTCGAGCCTTTCGGAGGTGTCTGCACCACTTAACATTATCACTGATTCAGCTTATGTTGCAGGAATTGTTGAACGAGCTGAAGCATCTGTATTACGTGATGTAATGCATTCTGACTTATTTGTTTTATTGCAGGAGCTTATTTTTCTCTTAGACTCCTGTCCTCATCCTTACTTTGTTATGCATGTCAGATCACACACTTCTCTACCTGGCTTTATTGCAGAAGGGAACCGACGAGCTGATTTGCTGACTTTACCAGTGCAAGTATTACCGGATCGCGTAGCACAGGCTAAACTTAGCCATTCCTTTTTTCAACAGAATGCTGGAGGTCTCAAACGACAGTTTGGCCTCACTTCCCAACAAGGGGCTAATATTATTGCTGTATGCCCCGACTGTCAGAAACACTCTTTTCCATCAATGGCAGGAGGAGTTAATCCCAGAGGACTGCAGAGCTTACAGTTATGGCAAATGGACGTTACACATTATCCGGAGTTTGGTAACTTGAAATATGTCCATTCTTCTATTGACACCTTTTCAGGTGCTTTGTTCGCTTCTTGTCACACAGGGGAGAAGACGCGTGGTGTTCAAAAACATTTGATGGGTGCTTTTGCCACCTTGGGTATACCCTCTCAAATAAAAACAGATAATGGCCCTGCGTATGTCTCGGCCGCTATAAAAACCTTTCTTGACTCTTGGGGTGTGATCCACACTACTGGCATCCCTCATTCCCCTACAGGCCAATCCCTGATCGAACGCTCTCATCAATCTTTGAAACGTTTATTACAACAACAGAAAGGGGGAGTAGGGACTGCCACCCTGAGGAATGTCTACAGAAAGCTTCGTATGTTTTTAATTTTTTAAATTGTTCTTTGTTAGATAGCAACCCTCCGATAGTCCGATATTTTAACACGAATGCTTCACTTGAGGTGCGGGTTAAGGCCCCAGTATTGGTTCGTGATCCAGAAACAGGTAAAGTAATGGGACCGTATCCCCTTATCACATGGGGCAGAGGTTATGCTTGTGTCTCCACAGAGAAAGGCCCTCGATGGATTCCGGCAAAGAGTGTACGACCCTTCCGTGAATCCCGACCACAATCACCTGGAGAGAACCCGATCACCCTCCAGACCAGCTGTTCGAGCAACAAACTGGTGAATCTCCTGAGGACACTGGTGTGACAGTTGCTTAGAAAAGGAAGCTGATGTAGCTAAAGTTTTGCTTGTCACAGGGCACGCACCGTTGGGGAGTAGTCGTTATTTACATGACTGTATAGGTTGGGCCTATTTAGTGTCGAAAAAGGCAGAGGAGGTGTTAGTTTGTGATCTAGAGTGTAGTAAAACAAACCTGGTGCCCGCTATATGGGCTGTTATTAAACAAGATTGGGATTGGACGAAAGAAAGATGCAGAAAACTATTTGCATGGAAACTAAAGAGGGGCAGAAAGTTGCTTTTAGAATATTTCTTTTTATGATTACGTTAGAGGTTGCGCGAAGCCACCCACTCTTATCTGTACTACCCCAGGTTATTGTATGGGTAACACTAGCAAATCTCACTGGACAAGACACCTTGTGTCTCGCTGCTGCCTCTCCTAATAATCCCTTTTCTACATGCCTTGTAGGACTGCCACTAGATAAATGGCCCATACCTGATAAGGTGAGAAAAGCCTTTCCAACCTTGGCTCCCAATTTAACCAATAACTGGGATGCCTGGACCCCTTTTCTCCCGCATGCTGCTTTAGAGCCACAAGAAATTGAGTTGCTTGGATCAATAAAGATGGATTTCTCTGTTAGGTTTAACTATACAGGAACAAATCAGTCTAAGGTATGGGATGTCTCTCCTGTCCATCCCGTTTTTAAAAATGCTACTACTTGGTGTAATTACACAGCAACAAACTTGTCTAGATCTAGCAATGCTCCACTTTTATTACCGTCAGGGATATTTCTTATTTGCGGGGATAGAGCATGGCCTGTTGTCCCTTCTCATATAAAAGGAGGTCCGTGTAGCCTTGGACGCCTTTCTGTCTGTCCTGACTCCTGATACATCCATGATTCTACAACACCATCTTTCTCGCAGAACAAAGCATAGCATCCATGCATATACCCCCGATTGTGATGATAATGTGAAGTTTTGGTCTTTTAGCCAACACGTCACCTCTCTTTTAACACCTGGAGCTGCAAAAGCATTAGCAACATTAGATAAGCTTGGCTGCTGGCTGCTAAACAAACGAACGCTACTAGCAATGCATTGTCTGGTCTTTTATTAGATGTAGATAGTGTTCGTCATGCTACATTGCAAAATAGAGCTGGTATGGATTTTTTGCTTCTAGCGCAAGGCCACGGTTGTGAGGATTTTGAAGGCATGTGTTGTATGAATCTCTCTGACCACTCGGAATCAATTCATGCTCGTATTCAACAGCTTAAAGCTGGATCTCTAAGCTTCAATGAAATGATAGTTGGGATTGGTTAGATAAACTTTTTGAAGGATGGGGATTGTCAGGATGGTTAAGGAGTCTTGTGAAGATGGTTGTATATGTTTTGGCAGTTTTTATTCTCCTGTTACTCTTTTTGCCTTGTTTGTTGCAATGCCTACAAAAGTTTATTGCGCGTTCTATAAAAAGAGTTCTTCTTGTGCAAAAGGAAGGGGGAGATGTGGGACAGGATTTGGCTGGCCTCAGCAAAACTCCCAGCACTTATCAATTGGTAAAAGGAGATGTGCTGGAGCTTGTTGGTCGCAGGCCATGGGAAGGATAGAGGCGAGAAACTTAATTAGAAGGAGTGGAGAGTGTTGATTTTATGTTCAGACAAGGTTCACAAGTTAATAAGGTTGTTCTGTAAAAAGGGGACTCTTGTTTCTGTCTAGGGAAGATTGTTTTGGTTGGGGTAGTGACTGTTTGGGAAAATGCCTTAGCACCAGCCAGTCTGTACAGTGTAGACCAATCAGTTGTAACGCGGTAACAGAGACACCAATCAGCTCGCAGCACGTTGCTGAGGAAAAGTATAAATGTATGTGAAGCACACTAATAAAGCGGACATTTTGTTTGCATCAAACTGCGTCCCGTCTCTCAATCGCGGCAATATTCATTAATGATATAGACGAGGGAATAGAGTGACCATCAGCAAGTTTGCTGATGACACTAAGTTGGGAGGAGTGGCTGACACTGGAAGCTGTGCTGCCATCAGAGACCTGGGCAGGCTGGAGAGCTGGGCGGGGAATAACCTGATGAAATTTAACAAGGGAAAGTGTAGAGTCCTGCATCTGGGCAGGAACAACCCCGGGTTCCAGTATAGGTTGGGAAATTACATATTAGAGAGCAGTGTAGGGGAAAGGGACCTGGGGGTCCTGGTGGACAACAGGATGACCATGAGCCAGCACTGGGCCCTTGTGGCCAGGAAGCCAATGGTACCTGGGGTGTATTAGAAGAGGGGTGGTCAGTAGATCGAGAGAGGTCCTCCTTCCCCTCTACTCCGCCCTGGTGAGACCACACCTGGAATATTGTGTCCAGTTCTGGGCCCCTCAGTTCCAGCAGGACAGGGAACTGCTGGAGAGGGTCCAGCGCAGGGCAACAAAGATGATGAAGGGAGTGGAGCATCTCCCTTATGAAGAAAGGCTGAGGGAGCTGGGTCTCTTTAGTTTGGAGGAGACTGAGGGGTGACCTTATTAATGTTTATAAATATATAAAGGGTGAGTGCCATGAGGATGGAGCCAGGCTCTTCTCAGTGGCAAACAATGATAGGACAAGGGGTAATGGGATCAAACTGGAACACAAGAGGTTCCACTTAACTTTGAGAAAAAACTTCTTCTCAGTAAGGGTGACAGAGCCTGGCCCAGGCTGCCCAGGGGGGTTGTGGAGTCTCCTTCTCTGCAGACATTCAAACCCGCCTGGACATGTTCCTGTGCGACCTCACCTGGGCGTTCCTGCTCCAGCAGGGGGATTGGACTGGATGACCTTTTGAGGTCCCTTCCAATCCCAAACATACTGTGATGTCCCCAACCCCGCCAATCCGGGCCGCTCACCTCAACGTTGCTCCAGCGCAGCGCCTGGTTAAAATCCTCCACCGTGAGTCTCCGCCGCCCCGTGTGTTTCACGAACTGGGAACTGTTCTGGGGGGCGACGGACACACAGAGCCGGCTCCGTCAGCGGCGCTGTGAGCGGGCCCGAGCCCGCCCCGCCCCGCCAGCCGTACCTGCGTGCCCTCCCGCAGCCGGTAGCAAACGTCCTCGGCCAACAACGCCGCCACTTCGTCGCTGAGCTCCAGCCCGGTGCTTTCCGCCACCAGCCGCACGGATTCCCGCGGCAGCTGCTCGGAGCGCCGCTCCTCCCACTCCGCCATGGCTACCAGAGGCCCCGCCCACCCCGCCCCCGGCCACGCCTACCCCAGCCACGCCCACCTCGCCGTTCCTCCCGCCCCGCCATAGCTGCCACAGGCCTCGCCCACTCCCCCTGGCCCCGCCCACTCCCCCTGGCCCCGCACACTCCCCCTGGCCCCGCCCACCTCGGGAGTCAGTACAGCACCCTATTGAAACAGAGAAAGGAAGACGGAAAGGAAAACGGAAAGGAAGACATGGTTGTGGCAACACTCAGATGTTAATTACATTTTTGATTTGCGAGTCTAAGCACAGGCTGTCTGAGCCCCGGGGTTCCCGCACCCCAGCTTTTGAGATACGGCGCTTGGCCGAGCCTCTGCATGAGGACAAAAAACATCCCCATCCCTGCAGGAAACAGCTGAGAGCTCGCCTGCATCACGTTAGCACCCCAAACCCCCAAGGCTGCCCCATAGACACACTATAGATCCCTCCGCCAGGGAATTTGCCCTGGACTTGGGGACAACGAAGCGAGGACGGAAGGACCCGAAGGCGCAGGACAGAGAGAGAGACGAAGCGGGGACGAAAAGAACCGAAGGCGCAGGGCGGAGAGAGCCGAAGGCGGCGAGGCCGGAAAGAACCGAAGCGGGGACGGAACAACCCGAAGGCGCAGGGCGGAGAGAGACGAAGCGGGGACGGAAATAGCCGAAGAGGTAACGAGCGAGTGCGGAAACAACCGAGCGTTGCCGGGGCGAGCCGAGGAGGAGGGGTGGAGAGCCGAGCGCTTCCGAACGGCGCCGAAGCACGGGCGGGGACACCCGAGCGCTTCCGAACGGCGCCGAAGCGTGGACGGGGAATCCCGAGCGCTTCCAAACGGCGCCGAAGCGCGGGCGGGGACACCCGAGCGCTTCCGAACGGCGCCGAAGCGCGGACGGGGAATCCCGAGCGCTTCCGAACGGCGCCGAAGCGCGGACGGGGAATCCCGAGCGCTTCCGAACGGCGCCGAAGCCGCCGCGGAAACACCCGAAGCAGCGGGGAAGCCGGGAAGATGGAGGCGCCGGGTCCGGATCCCCCGTGCGGCCTCTGCGGAGCCGCCGCCGCCCCGTACACCTGCCCGCGCTGCAACCGCCGCCTCTGCTCCCTCCGCTGCTACCGCGCCCATGGTGGCTGCTCCGAAGCTTTTTACCGCGAGCAGGTGCTGCAAACCCTCCGTTCCGACCGGGGTCCGCCGCCGGCTCTCCCCGGCCTGGGGGCCGCCTTGAGGCGGCCGCGCCCGCTACGCGAGGCCGAGGCTTCAGGGGGGTGCGAAGGCCGCGGGCTGTGGGGATCGCTTAGCGCGGCGGAACGAGCTGCTTTCCAGCGGTTGATCCGCACGGGGGAGGCGGCAAAACTGATTCCGGCGTGGAGACCGTGGTGGTGGCGCCGAAATAAAGGTAAAAACAAGGATAAATATGAACATAAGGATGAGGATGAAGATGAGGATGAGCCGCAAATTGCTCCACCACCTGCCGTCCCCTCATCCATCCCCGCACTGAGCTCCTTCCCGGCACCTCCGCCGTCCCCATTGCTGCGTTTCCAGCTGCCCAACGTCCTCTTTGGCTACGTCTTCGCCTTGAGCCTCCACGGAGGGGACGAGTCGCTGGTGCCGGAGCTGCCGGGCGCCGCCATCGACGTGGCGGCCGCGCTCAGGATGCGCCGGGCGTTCAGATCCACCGCCGAGGCCCTTCGAGCCGCCCGGGATGATGCGAAGGGCGCCGGGTACCCGACGGGTCCATTGGGAGATGCTGGGACCGTCCTGGCTGTGGCGGAGCTGCTGGAGGGGCCTGGGGACAATAGCGATAATTACACACAAGATAACGCCGCTAATTACAACAATAATTACGTAATCATGGCTCTGGCACACCTGGAGCAGTTGTTGAGCCAGGGACGACTTAATTTGGACGCTAACGAGCGCCAAACGTTTGTTAACGCGCAGAGGAAGTGCCGCTTCCTAATGAGCTGGAGCCAGGAGGCACCAATGGGGACGATGATGGAGCTGGCGAGGGAGACGAGGGAGGTTGTTAATGAGCTAATTAGCGCTAATGAGGGGATGGGGCAGGGGGAGATCTTTAGTGCCTATGAAGGGAGGGGGAGGCGACTAATTGAGGAGCTTGATTGAGGTTAATGAGGTCGTCAAGGAAACCATTTAATGAACATCCAGAGAAGCTGCTCATTAAGGAACCAAACTAATTAACATCCAGAGAAGCAGCTCGTTAAGGAACCAGCTAATGAAAATCCAGAGGATCAGTATCCAGAGAAGCAGCTCATTAAGGAATCTGACTAACAAACATCCAGAGAAAAGCTGCTTATTAAGGGCTGAGTTATGAGTGGGGGAGTCTGGTCGTTAAGGACTCCGCCGAACTGGGGGTGGCTTGTTAAGGGCCAACATTTAATTAACATAATAACTAATAAACGTAATTACTATAGAGCGGGAGCTGCTAATTGGTGGGGGGGCTAATTAACCCATTGACCCCCAGAGGGGACCCAGGCGACTGGGGCATGGTCCAAGGACGCCACGCCCACTGCCCGCTGATGGGGTGAGTGGTTCTGTGTGTGTGGCTCTGCCTCCCTGCGGCTCCGCCCCCTCCTGCTGATTGGCTGAGCAGTTTTGCGTGTGGCTCTGCCTTCTCCCCGCGGCTCCGCCCCTTCCTGCTGATTGGCTGAGCGGTTCTGTGTGTGGGTCTGCCCCTCCCACTGATTGGCTGAGAGCTTCCATGTGTGGCTCTGCTTCCCCGCGGCTCCGCCCCCTTCCGAGCGGCTCCACCCCCTCGCATTAATTGGCTGAGCTGTTCCGTGTGAGGCTCCGCCCCCTCCTCGAGGTTCCGCCCCCTCCCGGCTCTTAAAGCGACAGTGACCCCGAGATTGGGGGAGGCGCCAATAATTTATTTGATTATTTGGGGGCTCCCAGTGACATTGGGGGGGGACATGGGGGTTGTCCAGGAGTACGGGGGGATCCCAGGAGTTTGGGAAGGACCCAGGAGTTCAGGAGGGACCCAGGAGTTTGGGGGGACCCAGGAGTTCAGGAGGGACCCAGGAGTTCAGGAAAGGAACCCAGGAGTTCAAGAAAAAGGGGACCCAGGAGTTTGGGAAAGGGACCTAGGAGTTTGGGAGGGACCCAGGAGTTCGGGGGTTATGGGGCACATTCTAACAATATGAGGTGTGTTTAAATACAGTAAGGTATTACATATTCATAATAACCCCAGGAACGCCTGGGGCTCCTTCAGCTTCATCACAGTGAACTCTTTCCCTTTGGCTCCTCATGTTGAATTGACTGGAACCCAAGCTGCCAAGTTGATTGAAACCAGACTGGCTCCCCCCTTTTGCTGTAAATCTTCATTATCTCATCTTCTCAAGTTTACAGTTGGTGCCTCAAGTTTACATCTAGGTGCTGTAAAACTTCTTATCTTGGCATTCGATGAGGTTCTGTTTTTACTTAACATAATTGGTTACATAAAGCTCTAAATTAGGCACCCTTAAAGTGTTAGTTAGTTCCCTCCATCACAAAGCCTGTGTGGTATGGAGGGCGATGACTAAAGTGTAAATACGGAGAGGCCTGGCAAATTGACTATATCACACTGACACAAACCCACCACGGCAAGAGCTCTGTGGAAGCCACCACCAGATGACTGGAAACATGCACTGTGCCCCACGGCACTGCCCGCAACCCTGTCCTGGGCCTTGAAAAGCAAGTCCTGTGGCGACATGGGACACCATGGGGAGTAATTTAGGGTTCTGCTCACTGCAGAACAGCGTTTAGATTTCTTAAAGACAAGTGCAACTTCAAGAATTCAGTGGCAGGTTCACTCTGTTATTTACTGCATGGGGGAAATATGGCGAGCCGAATGCTGCTGGCCTTCTCTCCCGGTGCCTGTACCAGTTCACGAAGCAAACTCCCTGATAACCGTTCGCTCTGGAGTCTGTGTCCTGGAGCTCCGAGGACAAACTCTCAGGTGAGGCCATATCCGTCACAGTTCACATTGTCAGGATTCTTCTCTCCCTGATAACTGGTCACTCCAGAGTGTGTATTTTCAAGCTTTGAAGACAAACTTTCAGGGGAGGCCTGTATCCATTTGCAAAAGCAAACTTTCAGGCATTCCCTTTCTGATAACCACTTGCTGTAGAGTCCGTGTTTAAAGCTCCAGTGGCAAACTTCTCTGATTCCACGTGGGCGTTGTTGTGTTCAGCTGTAGACATCGGTTATTGTCCATAACCTTGCAGGTGCTGTTTTGCCTGAACACAAATTCCTTTCTTCTCAGCGACGTGCAATATAGGACTTATCTTCTAAGTGTTCACTGTAGTTTGTAGTTGCTTTTGGTAGATATGAGCAGCACTTTACAGCTTAAAATTTTAGCAAATACAGTTTACCAAGTAACATGAAAAAAAGAGTATATTAAAAATCATACAACCTTATGTCCGTAAAGAATTGATTATATTTAGTGTGCCTCTACTTAAGATAAATGATTAATATTAAACTTAAATTGGTCTCATCCACTGACCTGTGAGTAGTAAAACCATTGCCATACAGCTCACTTATTTAGCAGGGAGAGCTCACAGTGGGCTCATCCAGGCTGTCGTATTTATAGAATGAAGTGATTGACTTGTAGCCAAATTGCACACAGTAGGAAAAGTGTGTCTGAGACTTGTGCACTCACAAGTTACCGGCATTCAGTTGCTCTTCTGCTTCGCTGTGGGTCTCCTGGCAGAAGTTCTTGGCCTGGTTACGGCTCAGGCCCTTCCCTCCTCTGGAGCCTGGACCCAACTGCTGCGGGTTTGGCTGGGGGCGACTGGGGGATCGAGTGCATCTGCCACCCCTGGCAGCCCAGAGAGAACTGAGCCAGACAACGGGACTCCTTTCCGCAACATCCTCATAGATGGATGCTCCTGGAGCAAGGAGCGAGGCATTGAGTAGGTCTGTGACATCCCCACCATGCACCAGCTGCTGGGAAAATGGAGCGGTGCAGCAGACTGTTCAAGACTGTGCTCAGAACAATGGGTGCTGGAACTTTTAGAAACGGATTGAAATTTGAAACAGACAGGTGCCCAGGGCTGAGCTGGCCTGTGCCTCCCAAGGGCACACCCTGGCCTCCCTCCCCAGGCGCAGGGTCACAGTGGGGCCCTTTGTGACCTCACTTGGTGACACCCACTGCCCTGCACGTGCTCAGCGCAGCTGCGGGCCCAGCCCACACTGTCCGACAGGACGGTGACGAGACAGGGTGTGAGCACGGAGCTGGCGAGAGCCCCCGAGCGTAGCCCACGTCTTTCAGAGAATCGGAGAATCTTTTTGGTTGGAAGAGATACTTAAGATCATCGAGTCCAACCACAACCTAACTCTAGCTGCCCCCGGCAGACTGTCTGCTGCCCCTGGCAGACTTGGAGCAAGGAGCTCCTGAGCGCAGCTCACGTCTTTCCCCAACGAGGAGCACACGAGCGCAGCCCAAACCTTTCATCGCTGCCTCTGGCAGAGCTGCAGCACCAAGGCGTTTTGCCGAAGCATCCGCCTTCCCTATCCTCAGACGTAGCCTTTGTCTGCAAAATGGCGGAGAGACCCCCCAGCCGACCTAGGCTGGCCTGGCAGGAGGAGGTTGGGGCTCCCCAGGAGGTCAGATCTCCACTGGACCCCAACCAGGTTGATGTGGTCCAGCCACTGAAGATCGGTGAGTGAGGGGCCCTGATTGTCTGGCCAGGGTGGGGCCCAGCTATCCCTTTCTGCTCCACACCGGGATCACGTTTCCCCTCACGCTGGCAGGGTGTTCCCATGGGTGGTGATTGTGCTCCCTGAAGTCCAGGGCTGCTCTGAGCTGGGAGCTGGCGCCAGCACAGCTTCTGCGGGCAGAGGGGACCCAGCTCCTGCTGCAGGGCACTGGCAGCCAGAGGCAGCTGGGCGGGCAGGAGGCAGCCGTGCTGCGGGACGGGGACCTTTCCTGCCCGTCTGAAGCGAGTTCCTCACCCGCTGCACCGGGCGCTTTCCCCGTCCTGCCTGGCTCCAGCATCTCAGCCCGTCTGCCGGGCACCCTGCAGCCCTGACACGCATGGGAAGACCGTGCCAGGGCAGCGGGCACTGGGATGGACATGGGGCAGATCTCCTTCCTCTGCTCTGTCCTGCCTGCAAACCCTCTCTGCAGCCCTCCCTGCTCTCCTCCTTTATTAGATGCTGCCTGGTTACCTGTCTACCAATTCGAAAGGACACGCGTGGACTCCATCGTGTCCTTTGTCAGCAGCCCAGAAAAGGTAACCATGGCCGTTTGGAAGGCGGCTGAGCCCGTGTCTGCTGCCAGGGGCTCTGCTGCGGGGACTGGAGGGTGCTGGCTGGGCAGAGCTGCTGCTCCCAGGGCGCTAATTGGCACTGCACCCCCATGCTGTGGTGCCACTGGCCGTGTGTCCCCATCTCACACTCCCTGTTTGTCTCTCTGTCCCCTGGCTGCCAGGAGGAGAGCCAGAAGATTCCATTTCTTCAGAACATTTGTGACCTGTGCTATAACAGCAAGCGCCACCGCCCTCCACAGGGCCTAGATCTCTTCTGCCAGAGATACGGCCTGGCAGAGAATATCAAGGTGAGGGGATACGTGGCGTCTCTGGGGAAGGGGGCGATGCCCCCGGCACCCTGTGAGGACAGCGCTGGGCAGGGCCAGGGGCTGGTGGCGCTGGGTGCTAGCAGCTGCCAGGTCCCATCCCGGCTGTGCTCTGCAGGTGCTGCTGGAAGAAGAGCCCAGGAACAAACTGCGCACGGCGGTGCGGTGGAACGCCATGCTTGCCATCGCCGAACTGAGGTACCTGCCCATCCCTCCCGGGGACCCCTGCACGAGATCTCGAGGCACTGCTCCAAATACCAAAGTGTGACTGGCTCCTTTCTCTTTACAGCGCAGTGGAAAGGGCGCTGGAGGGCAAGGAGGCAAGCCTCCTCCAAGCCTGCTTTTCTAGTGTCTTCTTGCTTCCTCCAGAAGAGAAAATGCAGGATATGGGCCGTTATCTCTTCTTAAAAGTAAGTGCTTGGTGAACTACAGGACCCAACAGTCCCTCTGGCGGCTCCCTGTTCACCCCGTGCTGATATATAACCAGAAAGACAAGGCAGGGTTGGTCTCAGCTCTGCTTTCACACCCTCATGCCTTCATCTGCTGACAGTTGGCCTGGCCACATCCAGCGCCAATTGCTGCTCCGCCCGTAGCAGATTATTTGCCCCTGAGTCTCTCCCAGGCACAGCAAATCAGCACAGGAGTTGCCTCTTGGCACTGAGAGTTCCTATCAGTCCCCTGTGTGTGAAACAGATGGCAGGAAACACAGCCAAAACTCGTTGTCTTCTTGCAGACCATGGAAGCCATGGACAACATGCTGCAGGCATTGGTGCTCGGCTCTTCAGCCTCCAGAGTCAGTGAGCTGCTCCAGAATATCTTCCAGGTCTGGCATGTGCAAAGAGTGGGCTTCACAAGGGCTGTTCCTCACCCTGGGGGACTGGGTGTCCACTCTGGAGTGGACAGTCCCACCCGGTGCCGTGCAGAGAGCGCTGCCGGGAGGGTGCCCACCTTCCCGGGGAACCAGGGGCTGCCCGCCAGGCTCTTCCGCAGCACAGTGGCCGCAGAGGGTGGCATCTGCCTTCCTGCCTGGCCACAGGGCGGGCCCAGGGCATTTGTTCCAAGCCTGCCAGGGGCCCGAGGGTCAGAACCCCACTACAGGCTTTGCTCGAGAACAGAGTCCAGCCCAGGAGTTGAGCAGTGCTGCTTCTGCTGGAGCGGTGGCTGCTCCCAGGGCTCACCAGCAGCTTCTCTCTTCCCAGATGCTCTTGACCTTCACCACCTCTGAGAGAGAATGTGTGCAGGAGAGGGCTGTGGGGAGGATTGAGAAGTTGAGCTCTGCGCTATTCAGACATCCCACACTGGCGGTAAGGAGCCAGGCACCTTCCAGCCAGCCCGTCTCCCCATCCCTGCACCCCAGAGCAGCCTGCAGCTCTCCCCACGGGGGGCTGCTGCCCAGGCAGCTGCTTTGGGAGCTGTGGCTGGCACGGGCCTGCAAAGCCCTGACTGCCCACAGAGCCAGCCCTGGACACACGCTTGGGTTCAGGGCTTTGGCACCAGTGTCCCAGCAGCAGCCCCAGTCCTCCTGGCCACCAGCAAGCCCTGGTTCACGGCAGGGCCAGCACCCTGTGCCCATGAGTCCAACCCTCCTCCCTCACTCCAGGGCCTCTGTTCTCCTCCTCCCCGTGCAGTCACTGCCGCCCCTGCTGCCAGCTTTGCTGCGGGCTCTGCCACCAGCACTGTCGGGGGTCTCTGCAGGGCTGCTGGCACTGCCTGGCTAAGCAGCAGCATCAGGGCACTGGGTGTGATTTGGCTTCACTTCCTTCTTTCCTTTCCTTCCTCCCATAGTCCTGTGCGAGATACCTCAGAACTTCTGAAAGGACAGACATCGTCCTTGTGTTCATCGAGGCGATGAGAGACACCAGCACCTTTGACAAGAAGCGGGCAACAGACTTGCTGGACTTGTTCATGGAATTCCCTGACTTCTGGCTGGCGGATGTAAGTGGCCAGTGGCTGGATGGCACTGCCAGGCTTCAGCCCTGTCAGGCCTTGTTCCTTCCTCCATCCCTCCCCCCCAACCCCTGGTGTCTCAGGAATCTGAAGCCACATGACGGTGGCAGAGAGGGATGGGAAGGACAGCTGAGGAAGTGGCTGCACTCCAGTGGCAGCGCCATCCTCACCTGTGTCTCCTCCAGCTGCCAAAGATCATGAGATGCATCCACAAAAACCTGGACAGCATCAACACAGCACCAGCTCGGCAGAGAGTGGAGTCCCTGCTTCTCCTCATGGCTGACAGGAGACCTGGGAAGGTGCTCACAACGCTGCTGAGGATCGCTCCACCAGGAGACAGGTACTGGCCCCAAAAGCCATGAGGGCTTGTTCACTGTGGGGAGAGGGGCACAGAGCCAAGGAATCCTGCAGGCCACCCCCGAGGAGCAGGACCCTCCATCCCAGCACATTTTCCAGTGCTGGGGGTCAGCCAGGCCCGCAGCAGCCACAGCTGAGCAAGACAGCCCAGAGCCCCCCACTGCGCTCCTGCCAGCCCCACGGGAGCAGCAGCTCAGCCTCTGCTGCTGCCCAGGGCATCCCAAGCATCCTGCAGCGCTGAGCCCGGACACGCTGCTGTGGCCCAGGCTGCCCTGCTGACGGAGCGCTCTCTTGCAGGACTGCCCTGGACATGTGGGACGTGATGATCTCCACACCCAAGACTCTGAAGCAGCTCTTAAAAAACTTGCGCAAAAGACTCCTGGTCACAGACTCCAGGTTTCCCGAAGGCGTCATCAGTGGGTCAGAAAGACCTGACATGGTGAGCAGGGCAGCATCAAAAGGAGCCATGTTGGCAGCTGGGCTGGGGCATTGGGTGAGGCGGTGGCTTGGCCTTGGCTGGGGGTCAGGCAGTGGCTGAGAGCTCCAAATGCCCTCCCTGCCGTGCTGGGGCCTGATGGCTGCCTGGGGAGCTTTCCAGGCATGGAGGCTCTCCAAGACATCTGCCCTTGGGAAAAGGGGATGGCTGAGCAGGGCACAGGGAGTCATTGCTTTTCAACCCTCCCTGCCCTGGCCCTGCTCTCCTGTATCTCCGTGGCTGTGCCTATGGCCACCACCTGCCAGGAGGCTGCCACAGAGATTCCTGTGCCACCACCTGCCACGGAGCTGGACAGGAGGCTGGTGCTCACTGACAGGCTTTTTTAACAGGGTGGTCTTTGATCCTTTCACAAAAATGAAACTGTTTTTCATACAGGCCAGAAAAATACAGTCCCTCCTGCCGCAAGTTGTGGGGTTGCTCGACTCCAGCAACACAGAAATGAAAAGGGAAGTCCTGACATTCTTCTGCAGCGTGATGGGACACCTGAAGAGGGAAGAGGCCAGACCCACTGTGGAGCAGCTGGAGGAAAAGCTCCTGCCCCTCTTTGACGATGTAAGGCTGATGACGGAGACTGAGCCCTGGGGATGGGCAGCCTGCAGTGACAGCTGCCCTTCAGCCCAGCCCCGTGGGCAGCACTGGGAGCAGGCTCTGCTCCCCTGGGCTCCCGTGGGATGGCTTCTGGGCTTTACAGCCCAGCACGGCTCCCTGCTGCACAACCTGACCCTGGAGCATCTCCCCTCACGTCAGCCCCGATACTGCCCCTGCTCACCATGGGCAGAGAGCTGCTGGGATTGAAGTCCGGCTTTCCTCCTTCCTCCCAGGAGTCCAGACAGCTGCGAGCGCTCTCCATCCGCCTCTTCAGAGAGCGGGTGCAGTCAGTGGTGGGGCACGACAAGAAGAGGATTAAGAGCTACGTGCACCGTGCACTGCTCCCCCTCTTCTTTCGTTTGAGTGACCAGAGCAACAACGTGGCCAAGGTACAGATTTCCACGCTGAGCACTGAGGCAGAGAGGGGTGTGCTGACAGCACACAGGTGGCCTGGGCACCAGGGGACAGGGCTGCTGGCAACTGGCAGCCTCCTCCAGCCCATAGGAAGGATCCTTACAGACCCAGCACGAGTAGCAGTAGGGAAGCTGCCATGGCCATTTCCACCACCTGCCATAGCTGGTCTCACAGGGCTCAGCAGCAGCCTGTGGCCACCGAGGCCTGAACTGGCGCATCCCTACGGGCTCCTCAGCTGTCCCTGCAGGTGCTGGGTCTCGAGCTTTGAGCCTCAGTCCCTGTCTCCCAGGGCTGTGCCCAAGAGAGCCCCAGATGTTTGGGCCAGGGCATGTCGCTGCCCGCAAAGGGCAGGTGTTCCAGGAACAAAGCCAAGAATGGGGGGTTGCCAGGTCTCCTTATGCAGACCGTGGGTGCCATGTCCCATCTTCTGCTGTTCCGCAGGCCGCCAGGGAAGCCCTCCTTGGTGCAGCAGAGCTCCTGAAATGGAAGCAGCTCAAACACCTAGTGCAGACTCAGCAGACATGGAGGATTGGAGAGAGCTTGGTGAGAACAACGAAGGCCCAGGCTGACTGAGGGCTGCCCCACATGTCTGGGCTGTAGGCTCTGCAGATGTGCCTCGCCCGCCCTGCTGCAGCCCCAAGCTGCATCCTTGTTCCCTGTCCTCAAGAACAGAACCCCCAAGGGCTCTTCCCTCTGCCCCACGCCCGGCGGGAAGGAGGGCTCTCGGCAGCCCTGGGACCACTCTGCCTGTGTCTGTCTCAGCCTCAGCCCAACAGGGCTACTGGCTGCTGGGCAGGAGTGGCCTGCGGGGAAAGGGAAACCTGGGTTACTGGGAGGAGGGACTGGTCCAGCCAGCTCGGGGTGGGGTGCAGACAGTGACATGCTCACACCCTTGTGCTCTCTCCAGCTGGAGCAGAACAGGAGCAGGGCTCAAGAGCTCTTGAGTCAGAGCCTGCCATACCTGAGGGATGCTCAGGCCAGCTTGCGAGAGGCGGCCGTGAGGTTCATTGGTGAGTCACAGTCCCCAGGGTCCCTCTCTTGGCAGCCTGGCCCCAGTCCCCACCGCTGCCCTGGCACAAGGAGCAGCCCTGTGCCTGCCAGAGCCCCGGCTGCCCCGGGCAGGGCCTTGGCCTCCCCTCCCAGCCCTGCCCACACAGGTGGCCTCGGTGGCTGCCTTGCTCAGTCCCGCTATGTCGGCTCTGGGGTATCCCCTGGGGCCAGCTCTGATGAGGGGGAGGGAACAGGGGTCTGACGGAACTCTGTGCCCAGGGCTGGCTGCGCGGCCCCTGAGGGACCGAAGGGAGGAGGAGAAGCTGGCTGAGATCTGCAGTGGTGAGTAGGGAACTTGGTCAGGAGGAGGGGATGCCTGGGTGTCTCTGCAGACGTGGGAGCTCATCTGGGCTCTGCTTCTTTCTGTTGCAGCCCTTCGGCCCTTGGAGAAGGACAGTAAACCCTTCATCCGCTCCCTTGCTGCTCAGACCATTGCAATCCTGAGCAGTCCAAGGGAGCAGCCACGATGGCGATGGGCCCTGCAAGTCCTGTGCTGCTGGCGTCGCTGACCCAGGTGGAGGAGCAGCTCTGCTTGTCGAAAAATGGCTGGATTTTAATAAAGAGCCCTTCTTGAAGTTGGGTTGGATGTCTGCCTTTTTCCAAGGACCCCAGAACCTCTCTGATTGCTGTGGCACTTTAGAGAGCACAGCCCGGCATCATGGGCAAGGGTGACGTAGCAGACAGGAGCACTTGCAATGAGGCTGTCCAGGGCAGCTGAGATGAATCTCACTGGGCCAGTGGGGTTTGTTCCTGGAGTCACACACAGAAATGTCACGGTCTGTCAGGCATCCACATCTGAGCTGGCATCCTGGGCTCCTTCTGCACCCAGGGATGTTCAGAGACAGAGTCTGTCCCTTTTACACACAGAGGCAGGAGTCACAGTGTCCCTCTGGCCTCCTGTTGCCACTCCCAAGGGATGGGAGGCACCTCAGCCCTGTGGTGTGTCACCCTGCTCTGCACTCATCAGAGATGTCCCACGCCATGAGGAATGGACATGGGGACATTGGTTAAAGGAACCACAACCCAGTGCTGAATTTAGGCAGTTTGCATGGGATGTTACTCCCAACTTATCAGACTTTCTTAGCTAACATAGTCATAAATCTAAACATGAGCTTCTTCAGCATTCCTTTGGTCTCTTATCAGCACCGAGTACAGCATCCTCGGAAAAATGTGCAGGCTAAAACTCAGAAAAGTACAGCCACCTAGAAGAACATAGATGAAAGAAAAATCACTAAAAGAGAACTGGTCTTGCTTTTCACAAAACTGGGACAGTTTCTAAGCTCTGCAGAAAGTCAGAAAGTTGAAAGCTGTAGTAGGAACTTGCAGCACAGAAACATTGGCTCTGTCCCTTCCTGCTTTAGAAAGAACAGACTGCTTCACCACCCTCACCATGAAGAATTTTTTCCTAATATCCAATCTTAACCTCCCCTGGCGCAACGTGAGGCCATTTCCTCTTGTCTTGTCTCTTGCTACTTGGGGAGAAGTTCTTTACCTGCCCAAGAATACAGCCATGCAGGCCAGGAGCTGCCAGCTTCTCCAGGAGATGCAGTGGGATAGGGTGTCAAAGGCTTTACTGTAGTCTAATTACACAACATCCACGGCCTTTCCCTCATCTACTAGGTGGGTCACGTTGTTGTAGGAGGACATCAGGTTGGTGAAGCGAGACCTGCCTTTTATAAACCCATGTTGAGTGGGCCTGATCACATGGTTTTCTTGTATGTGCTGTGTGATATCACTCAGGATGTTCTGCTCCATGACCTTCCCTGGCACCAAGACCAAACTGACAGGTCTGTAGTTCCCTGGATCCTCCTTCCAGCTCTTCTTGTGGATGGGCGTCACATTAGCCAACTCCTGGTGAACTGGGACCTCCCCAGTTAACCAGGATTGCTGATGGATAGTGCGAAGTGGCTTAGTGATCACCTTGGCCAGCTCCCTCAGCACCCTTGGGCGTATCCCATCTGGCCCCATAGACTCGTGGGTGTGCAAGTGGTGTAGCAGGTCGCTAACCATTCCCCCTTGGATTATTGTGGCTTCATTCTGCACCCCGAGCCTGTCTCCTGTCTCAGGGGGCTGGGTACCTGGAGCACCACCACTCTGACTCCTAAAGACTGAGGCAAAGAAGGCATTTAGTACTTCAGCCTTGCCCTCGTCCTCTGTCGCTGTGTTTCCACCCGTACCCCTCAGGGGATGGAGATTCCCTTTAGCCCTCCTTTTGTTGCTCATTTATTTATAGAAACATTTCTTGTTACCTTTCGCAGTGGTGCCCAGGCTCAGCTCTAGTTGGTCTTTGGCCTTTCTAATTTTCTCCCTGCCTAACTTTGCGGCATTCTTGTATTCCTCTTGAGCAGCCTGCCTCTCCTTGCAAAGTGTATAAATTCTCCCTTTATTCCCAAGTTCCAGCTGCAGTTCTCTATTCAGCCGGGCTGGAACTTCTTCCCTGCCGTCTCATCTTTAGACAGACGGGGACAGCGTGCTCCTGTGCCTCTAAGATTTCCTTCTGGAAGAGAGACCAGTTTTCCTGGGCTGCTTTGTCCTTCAGGATTGCTTCCCAAGGGACTCTGCCAAGCAGCCTCCTGAACAGGGCAAAGTCTGCCCTTTGGAAGTCCAAGGTGGAAGTTCTGCTGAGCACCCTACTAACTTCTCCAAGAACAGAAAACTCCATCATTTCATGGTCACTATGCCCAAGGCGACCTCCCCGTTGCCCACGAGCCCTTCTGTATTTCTTCTGATGGTATCCATGCAGGTCTTGGTCACGGAAGAGCTCACTTGTTGCTGGTGGCAGCTTTGCTGTTGGGGACACCGCTTTCCAGCAGCCCATGAACCAACCCACAGGTGCCCAGTGCCGTGAGCACTGCAAGTGGGAGCCCTCTGTGCACAGGGACCCCCTGTCCCCGGGGCGGCCGTGCCAGCACCCCCAGCCACCTCCAGCCCCAGGAACCCAGAGCAAGCGGAAACCACAACTCGGCCAATACCAGAAAAAGACAAAGAGCGCAGGTCTGAAAAAACATGAATAAATATCTTTACAGAAAAAAATAGAAAGGTAAACCTATTTACAGAAAGAAACACGAACTACAACAAATGAAATACAATCAACATACTACTTGATACATACAACATAAATATACACTACACTATCAATAAATACACACTACAAATCAATACACTCTGTAAATACACACAACAAACTACTAACTCCCTCTTCTGTCTCTCCCACCCCACCAAGCCCATCATCAACATATCATCTACCCATCCACTTCCATTTTCTCTAACATGTCACTCTCCAATTCCATTTCTTCCTCCGCATCCTCATCCACTTCCATGTCTTCATCCATCTGCACTTGATCCACCTCCAGGTATTCTTCAATGTTTTCATCCACCTGCATCTCCTCTGCCTGCTCAGCCCCCATGCAGCAACTGGCTCTCCAGCCCCCAGCACAGTGTGGTGTAACCTAAGGCAAAAGCCAAGCAGAAAAGTGCATTGGTCCTGCCCTGGGCAGCTCAGCAGAGCTGTGGGACGGGAGTCTCAGCACCCCTGACCCCTCTCGCTGCCCAGGGAGAGCTGTGGGGTGATGGGTCCCCTGGGCACTTCGCCAGCAAGAGCTGCCTGGAGTTTGGGCAGCTCCTGGGCCACCAGCACCCACGGGCCAGCACCTACATCCAGAGAATCCCGTGCTTTGTGCGCTTCGGCATCTTGTGGAGCAGCTCTGTGGGAGTGGAGGGGCAGGGGTGAGCAGCCATGTCCCTGTCCCTCAGGGCATCACAAGCACAGACTCCGGCCCCACACCTCCCTTGGTGCCCAGGAGCCCCTTACCTTGCGCAGGTGTTTTTTTGGCTCCGCGCTGCTCCACAGGCAGGGCTGGGCTGCCTTGGCTCCTGCCTGGAAAGGGGCAGAGGAGGCACGGGCTCAGTCTCCGGGCAGCACCAGCTGCTCCCACTGAGCATCCCTCCAGCACGAGCCCAGGGTGCCCTGGACTCCCACGGGGACGTGTCCCCCCAGGCAGGGATGCTTGATTTCAGCAGGGGACGAGCAGCCCAGAAGGGCTTCTCCCAGCCCGTGGCCTTGCAGGGGTGGGTGGAGCGGACAAGCTGAGCTCCTGGTCCCCAAGCTCCCCAGAGTGGGGTCCCCACCCCACGCCATCCCCACGGTGCCTGCTCCAGCCTGCCCGGGCAGTGGAGGTGCCCAAAGCCATGGAGCGGGACTGTACCTCCAGCAACACAAGTCTCCTCTTCCTCCGGAGCTTCACAACAAAAGACGGGTGAGCCGAAAAAAGGGACTGAGGCATTGGGTGTGGTGATTGGTTGGGTTATGCGGTTGAGGCACTGGGAACGGGAGAGAAGGGCTGGACTGGGACCAGGGTAAGCGGGAAGAAAGTAAGAGGAGCAGACAAGGGCAGTGCTGAGAGCTGGAGAGGGTGGCTGTGTTGTGGTTGTTGCTGGGCACCGGCGCTGCAGATGGAACATGGGCTGTGACATCACACCTGGGTTACACGGGCACTCTGCTGTCGGCTGCGTAGCAGGGATGGGGATGACACCCCCTCAGTGGTGGTTATGGATGTACTAACCTGCCTTTTCACCGATTTCATCATCCCAAACAGTTACGCTTCCATTCTGCCTTGAGCGTTTCTTCCCAACCATCCCATCATGCCCGGCAGCCATCCTCACCCCTCAGAAATGGTGTTCTCCGGTTGGTTCCTGCAGTAGCTGAAGTTCACCTCCCTGTCCATGGCCATCCCTTTGCAGGCTCTGGTCCCGCTCTGCCCCTGTACGGCACAGCCGCTCTTCCACGTGGGCACGAACGGCAGCGCAAGGCGGAACCTGGGTAGAATCCAGGAAGACTCTAAAGCCCTGGGGGTGTCAGTGAATTCAAGTGGTGCCCAAGTCATCTTCTCCTCCCTTCTTCCATTGTTATGGTTTAAGTCAAGGCAGCAATAAACTGTGGCAGATGCTCTCTGTTATCCCCTTTACCTCCCGCCACTCCTTCCTTTAGATCGGAAAGATGATAGGATAGATAAGGGGAAAGGAAGAGAGACTTAGCCTTCAAGTTGGAGAGTTTTAAAGGGTTTTACTAATGCTACTAATAAATAGAAAATATATACAAAATATACAAAACCAATGTCAAGTACTTCAGCCTTGCCCTCATCCTCTGTCGCTGTGTTTCCGCCCGTACCCCTCAGGGGATGGAGATTCCCTTTAGCCCTCCTTTTGTTGCTCATTTATTTATAGAAACATTTCTTGTTACCTTTCGTAGTGCATCAGATTGCACATCACCTCTCCTGCCTAGAGAGAGACTGCTGTGATAGAGAGACTTGCACTCATGAACTAGTGATATACAAATTTTTGTGTGTGTGTATATACATTTGAAGACAGGCAGAAAGCAGTAGTGATTTGGGTATGACTCAAATGGTATGGAATAAGCGGGACTGGTTCTCTTTTGGTGATTTTTCTTTCAGCTCAGTTCTTCTCAGTGTCTGTACTTTTCTGAGTTTCAGCCTGCATATTTTTCCTCGAATGCTGCACTCGGTGCTGATAAGAGACCAACGGGATGCTGAAGAAGCTCATGTTTAGATTTAATACTATGGTAGCCAAGAAAGACTGGTAAGTTTTCCCACGTTCTGTTGTGAGAGGGGCGTGTTTGAAGAGGGGTGGATGGAACGGGTTACTAGAACTGACCAACGGAAGGATTCCACC
>NW_028116802.1:0-48795 GCF_964273445.1 Streptopelia decaocto
ATTGAAACTTTTCAAATCCCTCTCAAAATTGTTGAAATTCTGTTGAACCTTTTAAAATTCTCTCTAGAATTTTCAAAATCCCTGGCCACATGTTTACAATTTCACGTCAAAAAATGGCTAAAATTCCAGTTGAAATTTTTTCAAAGTCCCTTAAAAATTTTCCAATTTTTGTCCCAATTCTTCCCATTCCCATTGAAACTTTTCAAATCCCTCTCAAAATTGTTGAAATTCTCTTGAAAGCTTTTAAAATTCTCTCTAGAATTTTCAAAATCCATGTCCACATGTTTACAATTTCACGTCAAAAATGGCTAAAATTCCAGTTGAAATTTTTTCAAAGTCCCTTAAAAATTTTCCAATTTTTGTCCCAATTCTTCCCATTCCCATTGAAACTTTTCAAATCCCTCTCAAAATTGTTGAAATTCTGTTGAAGCTTTTAAATTCTCTCTAGAATTTTCAAAATCCATGTCCACATGTTTACAATTTCACGTCAAAAAATTGCTAAAATTCCAGTTGAAATTTTTTCAAAGTCCCTTAAAAATTTTCCAATTTTTGTCCCAATTCTTCCCATTCCCATTGAAACTTTTCAAATCCCTCTCAAAATTGTTGAAATTCTCTTGAAGCTTTTAAAATTCTCTCTAGAATTTTCAAAATCCATGTCCACATGTTTACAATTTCACGTCAAAAAATTTCTAAAATTCCAGTTGAAATTTTTTCAAAGTCCCTTAAAAATTTTCCAATTTTGTCCCAATTCTTCCCATTCCCATTGAAACTTTTCAAATTCCTCTCAAAATTATTGAAATTCTGTTGAAGCTTTTAAAATTCTCTCTAGAATTTTCAAAATCCATGTCCACATGTTTACAATTTCACGTCAAAAATGGCTAAAATTCCAGTTGAAATTTTTTCAAAGTCCTTCAAAATTTCCAATTTTTGTCCCAATTCTTCCCATTCCCATTGAAACTTTCAAATCCCTCTCCAAATTGTTGAAATTCTGTTAAAGCTTTTAAAATTCTCTCTAGAATTTTCAAAATCCATGGCCACATGTTTACAATTTCACGTCAAAAAATGGCTAAAATTCCAGTTGAAATTTTTTCAAAGTCCCTTAAAAATTTTCCAATTTTTGTCCCAATTCTTCCCATTCCCATTGAAACTTTTCAAATCCCTCTCAAAATTGTTGAAATTCTGTTGAAGCTTTTAAAATTCTCTCTAGAATTTTCAAAATCCATGTCCACATGTTTACAATTTCACGTAACAAAATGGCTAAAATTCCAGTGGAAATTGTTTCAAAGTCCCTTAAAAATTTTCCAATTTTTGTCCCAATTCTTCCCATTCCCATTGAAACTTTTCAAATCCCTCTCAAAATTGTTGAAATTCTGTTGAACCTTTTAAAATTCTCTCTAGAATTTTCAAATCCCTGGCCACATGTTTACAATTTCACGTCAAAAAATGGCTAAAATTCCAGTTGAAATTTTTTCAAAGTCCCTTAAAAATTTTCCAATTTTTGTCCCAATTCTTCCCATTCCCATTGAAACTTTTCAAATCCCTCTCAAAATTGTTGAAATTCTCTTGAAGCTTTTAAAATTCTCTCTAGAATTTTCAAAATCCATGTCCACATGTTTACAATTTCACGTCAAAAAATGGCTAAAATTCCAGTTGAAATTTTTTCAAAGTCCTTAAAAATTTTCCAATTTTTGTCCCAATTCTTCCCATTCCCATTGAAACTTTTCAAATCCCTCTCCAAATTGTTGAAATTCTGTTGAAGCTTTTAAAATTCTCTCTAGAATTTTCAAAATCCATGTCCACATGTTTACAATTTCACGTAACAAAATGGCTAAAATTCCAGTTGAAATTTTTTCAAGTCCCTTAAAAATTTTCCAATTTTTGTCCCAATTCTTCCCATTCCCATTGAAACTTTTCAAATCCCTCTCAAAATTGTTGAAATTCTCTTGAACCTTTTAAAATTCTCTCTAGAATTTTCAAAATCTCTGGCCACATGTTTACAATTTCACGTCAAAAAATGGCTAAAATTCCAGTTGAAATTTTTCAAAGTCCCTTAAAAATTTTCCAATTTTTGTCCCAATTCTTCCCATTCCCATTGAAACTTTTCAAATCCCTCTCAAAATTGTTGAAATTCTCTTGAAGCTTTTAAAATTCTCTCTAGAATTTTCAAAATCCATGTCCACATGTTTACAATTTCACGTCAAAAAATGGCTAAAATTCCAGTTGAAATTTTTTCAAAGTCCCTTAAAAATTTTCCAATTTTTGTCCCAATTCTTCCCATTCCCATTGAAACTTTTCAAATCCCTCTCAAAATTGTTGAAATTCTGTTGAAGCTTTTAAAATTCTCTCTAGAATTTTCAAAATCCATGTCCACATGTTTACAATTTCACGTCAAAAAATTGCTAAAATTCCAGTTGAAATTTTTTCAAAGTCCCTTAAAAATTTTCCAATTTTTGTCCCAATTCTTCCCATTCCCATTGAAACTTTTCAATCCCTCTCAAAATTGTTGAAATTCTCTTGAAGCTTTTAAAATTCTCTCTAGAATTTTCAAAATCCATGTCCACATGTTTACAATTTCACGTCAAAAATTGCTAAAATTCCAGTTGAAATTTTTTCAAAGTCCCTTAAAAATTTCCAATTTTTGTCCCAATTCTTCCCATTCCCATTGAAACTTTTCAAATTCCTCTCAAAATTATTGAAATTCTGTTGAAGCTTTTAAAATCTCTCTAGAATTTTCAAAATCCATGTCCACATGTTACAATTTCACGTCAAAAAATGGCTAAAATTCCAGTTGAAATTTTTTCAAAGTCCCTTCAAAATTTTCCAATTTTTGTCCCAATTCTTCCCATTCCCATTGAAACTTTTCAAATCCCTCTCAAAATTGTTGAAATTCTCTTGAAGCTTTTAAAATTCTCTCTAGAATTTTCAAAATCCATGTCCACATGTTTACAATTTCACGTCAAAAAATGGCTAAAATTCCAGTTGAAATTTTTTCAAAGTCCCTTAAAAATTTTCCAATTTTTGTCCCAATTCTTCCCATTCCCCTTGAAACTTTTCAAATCCCTCTCAAAATTGTTGAAATTCTGTTGAAGCTTTTAAAATTCTCTCTAGAATTTTCAAAATCCATGTCCACATGTTTACAATTTCACGTAACAAAATGGCTAAAATTCCAGTTGAAATTTTTTTCAAAGTCCCTTAAAAATTTTCCAATTTTTGTCCCAATTCTTCCCATTCCCATTGAAACTTTTCAAATCCCTCTCAAAATTGTTGAAATTCTGTTGAACCTTTTAAAATTCTCTCTAGAATTTTCAAAATCCCTGGCCACATGTTTACAATTTCACGTCAAAAAATGGCTAAAATTCCAGTTGAAATTTTTTCAAAGTCCCTTAAAAATTTTCCAATTTTTGTCCCAATTCTTCCCATTCCCATTGAAACTTTTCAAATCCCTCTCAAATTGTTGAAATTCTCTTGAAGCTTTTAAATTCTCTCTAGAATTTTCAAAATCCATGTCCACATGTTTACAATTTCACGTCAAAAAATGGCTAAAATTCCAGTTGAAATTTTTTCAAAGTCCCTTAAAAATTTTCCAATTTTTGTCCCAATTCTTCCCATTCCCATTGAAACTTTTCAAATCCCTCTCAAAATTGTTGAAATTCTGTTGAAGCTTTTAAAATTCTCTCTAGAATTTTCAAAATCCATGTCCACATGTTTACAATTTCACGTCAAAAAATTGCTAAAATTCCAGTTGAAATTTTTTCAAAGTCCCTTAAAAATTTTCCAATTTTTGTCCCAATTCTTCCCATTCCCATTGAAACTTTTCAAATCCCTCTCAAAATTGTTGAAATTCTGTTGAAGCTTTTAAAATTCTCTCTAGAATTTTCAAAATCCATGTCCACATGTTTACAATTTCACGTCAAAAAATGGCTAAAATTCCAGTTGAAATTTTTCAAAGTCCCTTCAAAATTTTCCAATTTTTGTCCCAATTCTTCCCATTCCCATTGAAACTTTTCAAATCCCTCTCCAAATTGTTGAAATTCTGTTGAAGCTTTTAAAATTCTCTCTAGAATTTTCAAAATCCATGTCCACATGTTTACAATTTCACGTCAAAAAATGGCTAAAATTCCAGTTGAAATTTTTTCAAAGTCCCTTAAAAATTTTCCAATTTTTGTCCCAATTCTTCCCATTCCCATTGAAACTTTTCAAATCCCTCTCAAAATTGTTGAAATTCTGTTGAAGCTTTTAAAATTCTCTCTAGAATTTTCAAAATCCATGTCCACATGTTTACAATTTCACGTAACAAAATGGCTAAAATTCCAGTTGAAATTTTTTCAAAGTCCCTTAAAAATTTTCCAATTTTTGTCCCAATTCTTCCCATTCCCATTGAAACTTTTCAAATCCCTCTCAAAATTGTTGAAATTCTGTTGAACCTTTTAAAATTCTCTCTAGAATTTTCAAAATCCCTGGCCACATGTTTACAATTTCACGTCAAAAATGGCTAAAATTCCAGTTGAAATTTTTTCAAAGTCCCTTAAAAATTTTCCAATTTTTGTCCCAATTCTTCCCATTCCCATTGAAACTTTTCAAATCCCTCTCAAAATTGTTGAAATTCTCTTGAAGCTTTTAAAATTCTCTCTAGAATTTTCAAAATCCATGTCCACATGTTTACAATTTCACGTCAAAAAATTGCTAAAATTCCAGTTGAAATTTTTTCAAGTCCCTTAAAAATTTTCCATTTTTGTCCCAATTCTTCCCATTCCATTGAAACTTTTCAAATCCCTCTCAAAATTGTTGAAATTCTGTTGAAGCTTTTAAAATTCTCTCTAGAATTTTCAAAATCCATGTCCACATGTTTACAATTTCACGTCAAAAAATTGCTAAAATTCCAGTTGAAATTTTTTCAAAGTCCCTTAAAAATTTTCCAATTTTTGTCCCAATTCTTCCCATTCCCATTGAAACTTTTCAAATCCCTCTCAAAATTGTTGAAATTCTCTTGAAGCTTTTAAAATTCTCTCTAGAATTTTCAAAATCCATGTCCACATGTTTACAATTTCACGTCAAAAATTTCTAAAATTCCAGTTGAAATTTTTTCAAAGTCCCTTAAAAATTTTCCAATTTTTGTCCCAATTCTTCCCATTCCCATTGAAACTTTTCAAAATTCCTCTCAAAAATTATTGAAATTCTGTTGAAGCTTTTAAAATTCTCTCTAGAATTTTCAAAATCCATGTCCACATGTTTACAATTTCACGTCAAAAAATTGCTAAAATTCCAGTTGAAATTTTTTCAAAGTCCCTTAAAAATTTTCCAATTTTTGTCCCAATTCTTCCCATTCCCATTGAAACTTTTCAAATCCCTCTCAAAATTGTTGAAATTCTGTTAAAGCTTTTAAAATTCTCTCTAGAATTTTCAAAATCCATGTCCACATGTTTACAATTTCACGTCAAAAAATGGCTAAAATTCCAGTTGAAATTTTTTCAAAGTCCCTTAAAAATTTTCCAATTTTTGTCCCAATTCTTCCCATTCCCATTGAAACTTTTCAAATCCCTCTCAAAATTGTTGAAATTCTCTTGAAGCTTTTAAAATTCTCTCTAGAATTTTCAAAATCCATGTCCACATGTTTACAATTTCACGTAACAAAATGGCTAAAATTCCAGTGGAAATTGTTTCAAAGTCCCTTAAAAATTTTCCAATTTTTGTCCCAATTCTTCCCATTCCCATTGAAACTTTTCAAATCCCTCTCAAAATTGTTGAAATTCTGTTGAACCTTTTAAAATTCTCTCTAGAATTTTCAAAATCCCTGGCCACATGTTTACAATTTCACGTCAAAAAATGGCTAAAATTCCAGTTGAAATTTTTTCAAAGTCCCTTAAAAATTTTCCAATTTTTGTCCCAATTCTTCCCATTCCCATTGAAACTTTTCAAATCCCTCTCAAAATTGTTGAAATTCTCTTGAAGCTTTTAAAATTCTCTCTAGAATTTTCAAAATCCATGTCCACATGTTTACCATTTCACGTCAAAAAATGGCTAAAATTCCAGTTGAAATTTTTTCAAAGTCCCTTAAAAATTTTCCAATTTTTGTCCCAATTCTTCCCATTCCCATTGAAACTTTTCAAATCCCTCTCAAAATTGTTGAAATTCTCTTGAAGCTTTTAAAATTCTCTCTAGAATTTTCAAAATCCATGTCCACATGTTTACAATTTCACGTAACAAAATGGCTAAAATTCCAGTTGAAATTTTTTCAAAGTCCCTTAAAAATTTTCCAATTTTTGTCCCAATTCTTCCCATTCCCATTGAAACTTTTCAAATCCCTCTCAAAATTGTTGAAATTCTGTTGAACCTTTTTAAAATTCTCTCTAGAATTTTCAAAATCCCTGGCCACATGTTTACAATTTCACGTCAAAAAATGGCTAAAATTCCAGTTGAAATTTTTTCAAAGTCCCTTAAAATTTTCCAATTTTTGTCCCAATTCTTCCCATTCCCATTGAAACTTTTCAAATCCCTCTCAAAATTGTTGAAATTCTCTTGAAGCTTTTAAAATTCTCTCTAGAATTTTCAAAATCCATGTCCACATGTTTACAATTTCACGTCAAAAATTGCTAAAATTCCAGTTGAAATTTTTTCAAAGTCCCTTAAAAATTTTCCAATTTTTGTCCCAATTCTTCCCATTCCCATTGAAACTTTTCAAATCCCTCTCAAAATTGTTGAAATTCTGTTGAAGCTTTTAAAATTCTCTCTAGAATTTTCAAAATCCATGTCCACATGTTTACAATTTCACGTCAAAAAATTGCTAAAATTCCAGTTGAAATTTTTCAAAGTCCCTTAAAAATTTTCCAATTTTTGTCCCAATTCTTCCCATTCCCATTGAAACTTTTCAAATCCCTCTCAAAATTGTTGAAATTCTCTTGAAGCTTTTAAAATTCTCTCTAGAATTTTCAAAATCCATGTCCACATGTTTACAATTTCACGTCAAAAAATTTCTAAAATTCCAGTTGAAATTTTTTCAAAGTCCCTTAAAAATTTTCCAATTTTTGTCCCAATTCTTCCCATTCCATTGAAACTTTTCAAAGCCTCTCAAAATTATTGAAATTCTGTTGAAGCTTTTAAAATTCTCTCTAGAATTTTCAAAATCCATGTCCACATGTTTACAATTTCACGTCAAAAAATTGCTAAAATTCCAGTTGAAATTTTTTCAAAGTCCCTTAAAAATTTTCCAATTTTGTCCCAATTCTTCCCATTCCCATTGAAACTTTTCAAATCCCTCTCAAAATTGTTGAAATTCTGTTAAAGCTTTTAAAATTCTCTCTAGAATTTTCAAAATCCATGTCCACATGTTTACAATTTCACGTCAAAAAATGAATGGCTAAAATTCCAGTTGAAATTTTTTCAAAGTCCCTTAAAAATTTTCCAATTTTTGTCCCAATTCTTCCCATTCCCATTGAAACTTTTCAAATCCCTCTCAAAATTGTTGAAATTCTCTTGAAGCTTTTAAAATTCTCTCTAGAATTTTCAAAATCCATGTCCACATGTTTACAATTTCACGTAACAAAATGGCTAAAATTCCAGTGGAAATTGTTTCAAAGTCCCTTAAAAATTTTCCAATTTTTGTCCCAATTCTTCCCATTCCCATTGAAACTTTTCAAATCCCTCTCAAAATTGTTGAAATTCTGTTGAACCTTTTAAAATTCTCTCTAGAATTTTCAAAATCCCTGGCCACATGTTTACAATTTCACGTCAAAAAATGGCTAAAATTCCAGTTGAAATTTTTTCAAAGTCCCTTAAAAATTTTCCAATTTTTGTCCCAATTCTTCCCATTCCCATTGAAACTTTTCAAATCCCTCTCAAAATTGTTGAAATTCTCTTGAAGCTTTTAAAATTCTCTCTAGAATTTTCAAAATCCATGTCCACATGTTTACCATTTCACGTCAAAAAATGGCTAAAATTCCAGTTGAAATTTTTTCAAAGTCCCTTAAAAATTTTCCAATTTTTGTCCCAATTCTTCCCATTCCCATTGAAACTTTTCAAATCCCTCTCAAAATTGTTGAAATTCTCTTGAAGCTTTTAAAATTCTCTCTAGAATTTTCAAAATCCATGTCCACATGTTTACAATTTCACGTCAAAAAATTGCTAAAATTCCAGTTGAAATTTTTTCAAAGTCCCTTAAAAATTTTCCAATTTTTGTCCCAATTCTTCCCATTCCCATTGAAACTTTTCAAATCCCTCTCCAAATTGTTGAAATTTTGTTGAAGCTTTTAAAATTCTCTCTAGAATTTTCAAAATCCATGTCCACATGTTTACAATTTCACGTAACAAAATGGCTAAAATTCCAGTTGAAATTTTTTCAAAGTCCCTTCTAAATTTTCCAATTTTTGTCCCAATTCTTCCCATTCCCATTGAAACTTTTCAAATCCCTCTCAAAATTGTTGAAATTCTGTTGAAGCTTTTAAAATTCTCTCTAGAATTTTCAAAATCCCTGGCCACATGTTTACAATTTCACGTCAAAAAATGGCTAAAATTCCAGTTGAAATTTTTTCAAAGTCCCTTAAAAAATTTCCAATTTTTGTCCCAATTCTTCCCATTCCCATTGAAACTTTTCAAATCCCTCTCAAAATTGTTGAAATTCTCTTGAAGCTTTTAAAATTCTCTCTAGAATTTTCAAAATCCATGTCCACATGTTTACAATTTCACGTCAAAAAATGGCTAAAATTCCAGTTGAAATTTTTTCAAAGTCCCTTAAAAATTTTCCAATTTTTGTCCCAATTCTTCCCATTCCCATTGAAACTTTTCAAATCCCTCTCAAAATTGTTGAAATTCTGTTGAAGCTTTGAAATTCTCTCTAGAATTTTCAAAATCCATGTCCACATGTTTACAATTTCACGTCAAAAAATGGCTAAAATTCCAGTTGAAATTTTTTCAAAGTCCCTTCAAAATTTTCCAATTTTTGTCCCAATTCTTCCCATTCCCATTGAAACTTTTCAAATCCCTCTCCAAATTGTTGAAATTCTGTTAAAGCTTTTAAAATTCTCTCTAGAATTTTCAAAATCCATGGCCACATGTTTACAATTTCACGTCAAAAAATGGCTAAAATTCCAGTTGAAATTTTTTCAAAGTCCCTTAAAAATTTTCCAATTTTTGTCCCAATTCTTCCCATTCCCATTGAAACTTTTCAAATCCCTCTCAAAATTGTTGAAATTCTGTTGAAGCTTTTAAAATTCTCTCTAGAATTTTCAAAATCCATGTCCACATGTTTACAATTTCACGTAACAAAATGGCTAAAATTCCAGTTGAAATTTTTTCAAAGTCCCTTAAAAATTTTCCAATTTTTGTCCCAATTCTTCCCATTCCCATTGAAACTTTTCAAATCCCTCTCAAAATTGTTGAAATTCTGTTGAACCTTTTAAAATTCTCTCTAGAATTTTCAAAATCCCTGGCCACATGTTTACAATTTCACGTCAAAAAATGGCTAAAATTCCAGTTGAAATTTTTTCAAAGTCCCTTAAAAATTTTCCAATTTTTGTCCCAATTCTTCCCATTCCCATTGAAACTTTTCAAATTCCTCTCAAAATTATTGAAATTCTGTTGAAGCTTTTAAAATTCTCTCTAGAATTTTCAAAATCCATGTCCACATGTTTACAATTTCACGTCAAAAAATGGCTAAAATTCCAGTTGAAATTTTTTCAAAGTCCCTTCAAAATTTTCCAATTTTTGTCCCAATTCTTCCCATTCCCATTGAAACTTTTCAAATCCCTCTCAAAATTGTTGAAATTCTGTTGAAGCTTTTAAAATTCTCTCTAGAATTTTCAAAATCCATGGCCACATGTTTACAATTTCACGTCAAAAAATGGCTAAAATTCCAGTTGAAATTTTTTCAAAGTCCCTTAAAAATTTTCCAATTTTTGTCCCAATTCTTCCCATTCCCATTGAAACTTTTCAAATCCCTCTCAAAATTATTGAAATTCTGTTGAAGCTTTTAAAATTCTCTCTAGAATTTTCAAAATCCATGTCCACATGTTTACAATTTCACGTAACAAAATGGCTAAAATTCCAGTTGAAATTTTTTCAAAGTCCCTTAAAAATTTTCCAATTTTTGTCCCAATTCTTCCCATTCCCATTGAAACTTTTCAAATCCCTCTCAAAATTGTTGAAATTCTGTTGAAGCTTTTAAAATTCTCTCTAGAATTTTCAAAATCCATGTCCACATGTTTACAATTTCACGTAACAAAATGGCTAAAATTCCAGTTGAAATTTTTTCAAAGTCCCTTAAAAATTTTCCAATTTTTGTCCCAATTCTTCCCATTCCCATTGAAACTTTTCAAATCCCTCTCAAAATTGTTGAAATTCTGTTGAAGCTTTTAAAATTCTCTCTAGAATTTTCAAAATCCATGTCCACATGTTTACAATTTCACGTCAAAAAAATGCTAAAATTCCAGTTGAAATTTTTTCAAAGTCCCTTAAAAATTTTCCAATTTTTGTCCCAATTCTTCCCATTCCCATTGAAACTTTTCAAATCCCTCTCAAAATTGTTGAAATTCTGTTGAAGCTTTTAAAATTCTCTCTAGAATTTTCAAAATCCATGTCCACATGTTTACAATTTCACGTCAAAAAATTGCTAAAATTCCAGTTGAAATTTTTTCAAAGTCCCTTAAAAATTTTCCAATTTTTGTCCCAATTCTTCCCATTCCCATTGAAACTTTTCAAATCCCTCTCAAAATTGTTGAAATTCTGTTAAAGCTTTTAAAATTCTCTCTAGAATTTTCAAAATCCATGTCCACATGTTTACAATTTCACGTCAAAAAATGGCTAAAATTCCAGTTGAAATTTTTCAAAGTCCCTTAAAAATTTTCCAATTTTTGTCCCAATTCTTCCCATTCCCATTGAAACTTTTCAAATCCCTCTCAAAATTGTTGAAATTCTGTTAAAGCTTTTAAAATTCTCTCTAGAATTTTCAAAATCCATGTCCACATGTTTACAATTTCACGTCAAAAAATGGCTAAAATTCCAGTTGAAATTTTTTCAAAGTCCCTTAAAAATTTTCCAATATTTGTCCCAATTCTTCCCATTCCCATTGAAACTTTTCAAATCCCTCTCCAAATTGTTGAAATTCTCTTGAAGCTTTTAAAATTCTCTCTAGAATTTTCGAAATCCATGTCCACATGTTTACAATTTCACGTCAAAAAATTGCTAAAATTCCAGTTGAAATTTTTTCAAAGTCCCTTAAAAATTTTCCAATTTTTGTCCCAATTCTTCCCATTCCCATTGAAACTTTTCAAATCCCTCTCAAAATTGTTGAAATTCTCTTGAAGCTTTTAAAATTCTCTCTAGAATTTTCAAAATCCATGTCCACATGTTTACAATTTCACGTCAAAAAATGGCTAAAATTCCAGTTGAAATTTTTTCAAAGTCCCTTAAAAATTTTCCAATTTTTGTCCCAATTCTTCCCATTCCCATTGAAACTTTTCAAATCCCTCTCAAAATTGTTGAAATTCTCTTGAAGCTTTTAAAATTCTCTCTAGAATTTTCAAAATCCATGGCCACATGTTTACCATTTCACGTCAAAAAATGGCTAAAATTCCAGTTGAAATTTTTTCAAAGTCCCTTAAAAATTTTCCAATTTTTGTCCCAATTCTTCCCATTCCCATTGAAACTTTTCAAATCCCTCTCAAAATTGTTGAAATTCTCTTGAAGCTTTTAAAATTCTCTCTAGAATTTTCAAAATCCATGTCCACATGTTTACAATTTCACGTAACAAAATGGCTAAAATTCCAGTTGAAATTTTTTCAAAGTCCCTTAAAAATTTCCAATTTTTGTCCCAATTCTTCCCATTCCCATTGAAACTTTTCAAATCCCTCTCAAAATTGTTGAAATTCTCTTGAAGCTTTTAAAATTCTCTCTAGAATTTTCAAAATCCATGTCCACATGTTTACAATTTCACGTCAAAAAAATGCTAAAATTCCAGTTGAAATTTTTTCAAAGTCCCTTAAAAATTTTCCAATTTTTGTCCCAATTCTTCCCATTCCCATTGAAACTTTTCAAATCCCTCTCAAAATTGTTGAAATTCTGTTGAAGCTTTTAAAATTCTCTCTAGAATTTTCAAAATCCATGTCCACATGTTTACAATTTCACGTCAAAAAATTGCTAAAATTCCAGTTGAAATTTTTTCAAAGTCCCTTAAAAATTTTCCAATTTTTGTCCCAATTCTTCCCATTCCCATTGAAACTTTTCAAATCCCTCTCAAAATTGTTGAAATTCTCTTGAAGCTTTTAAAATTCTCTCTAGAATTTTCAAAATCCATGGCCACATGTTTACAATTTCACGTCAAAAAATTTCTAAAATTCCAGTTGAAATTTTTTCAAAGTCCCTTAAAAATTTTCCAATTTTTGTCCCAATTCTTCCCATTCCCATTGAAACTTTTCAAATTCCTCTCAAAATTATTGAAATTCTGTTGAAGCTTTTAAAATTCTCTCTAGAATTTTCAAAATCCATGTCCACATGTTTACAATTTCACGTCAAAAAATTGCTAAAATTCCAGTTGAAATTTTTTCAAAGTCCCTTAAAAATTTTCCAATTTTTGTCCCAATTCTTCCCATTCCCATTGAAACTTTTCAAATCCCTCTCAAAATTGTTGAAATTCTGTTAAAGCTTTTAAAATTCTCTCTAGAATTTTCAAAATCCATGGCCACATGTTTACAATTTCACGTCAAAAAATGGCTAAAATTCCAGTTGAAATTTTTTCAAAGTCCCTTAAAAATTTTCCAATTTTTGTCCCAATTCTTCCCATTCCCATTGAAACTTTTCAAATCCCTCTCAAAATTGTTGAAATTCTCTTGAAGCTTTTAAAATTCTCTCTAGAATTTTCAAAATCCATGTCCACATGTTTACAATTTCACGTCAAAAAATGGCTAAAATTCCAGTTGAAATTTTTTCAAAGTCCCTTAAAAATTTTCCAATATTTGTCCCAATTCTTCCCATTCCCATTGAAACTTTTCAAATCCCTCTCAAAATTGTTGAAATTCTGTTGAAGCTTTTAAAATTCTCTCTAGAATTTTCAAAATCCATGTCCACATGTTTACAATTTCACGTAAAAAAAATGCTAAAATTCCAGTTGAAATTTTTTCAAAGTCCCTTAAAAATTTTCCAATATTTGTCCCAATTCTTCCCATTCCCATTGAAACTTTTCAAATTCCTCTCAAAATTGTTGAAATTCTGTTGAAGCTTTTAAAATTCTCTCTAGAATTTTCAAAATCCATGTCCACATGTTTACAATTTCACGTCAAAAAATTGCTAAAATTCCAGTTGAAATTTTTTCAAAGTCCCTTAAAAATTTTCCAATTTTTGTCCCAATTCTTCCCATTCCCATTGAAACTTTTCAAATTCCTCTCAAAATTGTTGAAATTCTCTTGAAGCTTTTAAAATTCTCTCTAGAATTTTCAAAATCCATGTCCACATGTTTACAATTTCACGTCAAAAAATGGCTAAAATTCCAGTTGAAATTTTTTCAAAGTCCCTTCAAAATTTTCCAATTTTTGTCCCAATTCTTCCCATTCCCATTGAAACTTTTCAAATCCCTCTCAAAATTGTTGAAATTCTCTTGAAGCTTTTAAAATTCTCTCTAGAATTTTCAAAATCCATGTCCACATGTTTACAATTTCACGTCAAAAAATGGCTAAAATTCCAGATGAAATTTTTTCAAAGTCCCTTAAAAATTTTCCAATTTTTGTCCCAATTCTTCCCATTCCCATTGAAACTTTTCAAATCCCTCTCAAAATTGTTGAAATTCTCTTGAAGCTTTTAAAATTCTCTCTAGAATTTTCAAAATCCATGGCCACATGTTTACAATTTCACGTAACAAAATGGCTAAAATTCCAGTTGAAATTTTTACAAAGTCCCTTAAAAATTTTCCAATTTTTGTCCCAATTCTTCCCATTCCCATTGAAACTTTTCAAATCCCTCTCAAAATTGTTGAAATTCTGTTGAAGCTTTTAAAATTCTCTCTAGAATTTTCAAAATCCATGTCCACATGTTTACAATTTCACGTCAAAAAATTGCTAAAATTCCAGTTGAAATTTTTTCAAAGTCCCTTAAAAATTTTCCAATTTTTGTCCCAATTCTTCCCATTCCCATTGAAACTTTTCAAATCCCTCTCAAAATTGTTGAAATTCTCTTGAAGCTTTTAAAATTCTCTCTAGAATTTTCAAAATCCATGTCCACATGTTTACAATTTCACGTCAAAAAATGGCTAAAATTCCAGTTGAAATTTTTTCAAAGTCCCTTAAAAATTTTCCAATTTTTGTCCCAATTCTTCCCATTCCCATTGAAACTTTTCAAATCCCTCTCAAAATTGTTGAAATTCTGTTAAAGCTTTTAAAATTCTCTCTAGAATTTTCAAAATCCATGTCCACATGTTTACAATTTCACGTCAAAAAATGGCTAAAATTCCAGTTGAAATTTTTTCAAAGTCCCTTAAAAATTTTCCAATATTTGTCCCAATTCTTCCCATTCCCATTGAAACTTTTCAAATCCCTCTCAAAATTGTTGAAATTCTCTTGAAGCTTTTAAAATTCTCTCTAGAATTTTCGAAATCCATGTCCACATGTTTACAATTTCACGTCAAAAAATTGCTAAAATTCCAGTTGAAATTTTTTCAAAGTCCCTTAAAAATTTTCCAATTTTTGTCCCAATTCTCCCATTCCCATTGAAACTTTTCAAATCCCTCTCAAAATTGTTGAAATTCTCTTGAAGCTTTTAAAATTCTCTCTAGAATTTTCAAAATCCATGTCCACATGTTTACAATTTCACGTCAAAAAATGGCTAAAATTCCAGATGAAATTTTTTCAAAGTCCCTTAAAAATTTTCCAATTTTTGTCCCAATTCTTCCCATTCCCATTGAAACTTTTCAAATCCCTCTCAAAATTGTTGAAATTCTCTTGAAGCTTTTAAAATTCTCTCTAGAATTTTCAAAATCCATGGCCACATGTTTACCATTTCACGTCAAAAAATGGCTAAAATTCCAGTTGAAATTTTTTCAAAGTCCCTTAAAAATTTTCCAATTTTTGTCCCAATTCTTCCCATTCCCATTGAAACTTTTCAAATCCCTCTCAAAATTGTTGAAATTCTCTTGAAGCTTTTAAAATTCTCTCTAGAATTTTCAAAATCCATGTCCACATGTTTACAATTTCACGTAACAAAATGGCTAAAATTCCAGTTGAAATTTTTTCAAAGTCCCTTAAAAATTTTCCAATTTTTGTCCCAATTCTTCCCATTCCCATTGAAACTTTTCAAATCCCTCTCAAAATTGTTGAAATTCTGTTGAAGCTTTTAAAATTCTCTCTAGAATTTTCAAAATCCATGTCCACATGTTTACAATTTCACGTCAAAAAAATGCTAAAATTCCAGTTGAAATTTTTTCAAAGTCCCTTAAAAATTTTCCAATTTTTGTCCCAATTCTTCCCATTCCCATTGAAACTTTTCAAATCCCTCTCAAAATTGTTGAAATTCTGTTGAAGCTTTTAAAATTCTCTCTAGAATTTTCAAAATCCATGTCCACATGTTTACAATTTCACGTAAAAAAAATGGCTAAAATTCCAGTTGAAATTTTTTCAAAGTCCCTGAAAAATTTTCCAATTTTTGTCCCAATTCTTCCCATTCCCATTGAAACTTTTCAAATCCCTCTCAAAATTGTTGAAATTCTCTTGAAGCTTTTAAAATTCTCTCTAGAATTTTCAAAATCCATGTCCACATGTTTACAATTTCACGTCAAAAAATGGCTAAAATTCCAGTTGAAATTTTTTCAAAGTCCCTTAAAAATTTTCCAATATTTGTCCCAATTCTTCCCATTCCCATTGAAACTTTTCAAATCCCTCTCAAAATTGTTGAAATTCTGTTGAAGCTTTTAAAATTCTCTCTAGAATTTTCAAAATCCATGTCCACATGTTTACAATTTCACGTAAAAAAATGCTAAAATTCCAGTTGAAATTTTTTCAAAGTCCCTTAAAAATTTTCCAATATTTGTCCCAATTCTTCCCATTCCCATTGAAACTTTTCAAATTCCTCTCAAAATTGTTGAAATTCTGTTGAAGCTTTTAAAATTCTCTCTAGAATTTTCAAAATCCATGTCCACATGTTTACAATTTCACGTCAAAAAATGGCTAAAATTCCAGTTGAAATTTTTTCAAAGTCCCTTAAAAATTTTCCAATTTTTGTCCCAATTCTTCCCATTCCCATTGAAACTTTTCAAATTCCTCTCAAAATTGTTGAAATTCTCTTGAAGCTTTTAAAATTCTCTCTAGAATTTTCAAAATCCATGTCCACATGTTTACAATTTCACGTCAAAAAATGGCTAAAATTCCAGTTGAAATTTTTTCAAAGTCCCTTAAAAATTTTCCAATTTTTGTCCCAATTCTTCCCATTCCCATTGAAACTTTTCAAATCCCTCTCAAAATTGTTGAAATTCTGTTGAAGCTTTTAAAATTCTCTCTAGAATTTTCAAAATCCATGTCCACATGTTTACAATTTCACGTCAAAAATGGCTAAAATTCCAGTTGAAATTTTTTCAAAGTCCCTTAAAAATTTTCCAATTTTTGTCCCAATTCTTCCCATTCCCATTGAAACTTTTCAAATCCCTCTCAAAATTGTTGAAATTCTCTTGAAGCTTTTAAAATTCTCTCTAGAATTTTCAAAATCCATGTCCACATGTTTACAATTTCACGTAACAAAATGGCTAAAATTCCAGTTGAAATTTTTTCAAAGTCCCTTAAAAATTTTCCAATTTTTGTCCCAATTCTTCCCATTCCCATTGAAACTTTTCAAATCCCTCTCAAAATTGTTGAAATTCTCTTGAAGCTTTTAAAATTCTCTCTAGAATTTTCAAAATCCATGTCCACATGTTTACAATTTCACGTCAAAAAATTGCTAAAATTCCAGTTGAAATTTTTTCAAAGTCCCTTAAAAATTTTCCAATTTTTGTCCCAATTCTTCCCATTCCCATTGAAACTTTTCAAATCCCTCTCAAAATTGTTGAAATTCTCTTGAAGCTTTTAAAATTCTCTCTAGAATTTTCAAAATCCATGTCCACATGTTTACAATTTCACGTCAAAAAATGGCTAAAATTCCAGTTGAAATTTTTTCAAAGTCCCTTAAAAATTTTCCAATTTTTGTCCCAATTCTTCCCATTCCCATTGAAACTTTTCAAATCCCTCTCAAATTGTTGAAATTCTGTTAAAGCTTTTAAAATTCTCTCTAGAATTTTCAAAATCCATGTCCACATGTTTACAATTTCACGTCAAAAAATGGCTAAAATTCCAGTTGAAATTTTTTCAAAGTCCCTTAAAAATTTTCCAATATTTGTCCCAATTCTTCCCATTCCCATTGAAACTTTTCAAATCCCTCTCAAAATTGTTGAAATTCTCTTGAAGCTTTTAAAATTCTCTCTAGAATTTTCGAAATCCATGTCCACATGTTTACAATTTCACGTCAAAAAATTGCTAAAATTCCAGTTGAAATTTTTTCAAAGTCCCTTAAAAATTTTCCAATTTTTGTCCCAATTCTTCCCATTCCCATTGAAACTTTTCAAATCCCTCTCAAAATTGTTGAAATTCTCTTGAAGCTTTTAAAATTCTCTCTAGAATTTTCAAAATCCATGTCCACATGTTTACAATTTCACGTCAAAAAATGGCTAAAATTCCAGATGAAATTTTTTCAAAGTCCCTTAAAAATTTTCCAATTTTTGTCCCAATTCTTCCCATTCCCATTGAAACTTTTCAAATCCCTCTCAAAATTGTTGAAATTCTCTTGAAGCTTTTAAAATTCTCTCTAGAATTTTCAAAATCCATGGCCACATGTTTACCATTTCACGTCAAAAAATGGCTAAAATTCCAGTTGAAATTTTTTCAAAGTCCCTTAAAAATTTTCCAATTTTTGTCCCAATTCTTCCCATTCCCATTGAAACTTTTCAAATCCCTCTCAAAATTGTTGAAATTCTCTTGAAGCTTTTAAAATTCTCTCTAGAATTTTCAAAATCCATGTCCACATGTTTACAATTTCACGTCAAAAAATGGCTAAAATTCCAGTTGAAATTTTTTCAAAGTCCCTTAAAAATTTTCCAATTTTTGTCCCAATTCTTCCCATTCCCATTGAAACTTTTCAAATCCCTCTCAAAATTGTTGAAATTCTGTTGAAGCTTTTAAAATTCTCTCTAGAATTTTCAAAATCCATGTCCACATGTTTACAATTTCACGTCAAAAAAATGCTAAAATTCCAGTTGAAATTTTTTCAAAGTCCCTTAAAAATTTTCCAATTTTTGTCCCAATTCTTCCCATTCCCATTGAAACTTTTCAAATCCCTCTCAAAATTGTTGAAATTCTGTTGAAGCTTTTAAAATTCTCTCTAGAATTTTCAAAATCCATGTCCACATGTTTACAATTTCACGTCAAAAAATTGCTAAAATTCCAGTTGAAATTTTTTCAAAGTCCCTTAAAAATTTTCCAATTTTTGTCCCAATTCTTCCCATTCCCATTGAAACTTTTCAAATCCCTCTCAAAATTGTTGAAATTCTGTTAAAGCTTTTAAAATTCTCTCTAGAATTTTCAAAATCCATGTCCACATGTTTACAATTTCACGTCAAAAAATGGCTAAAATTCCAGTTGAAATTTTTTCAAAGTCCCTTAAAAAATTTCCAATTTTTGTCCCAATTCTTCCCATTCCCATTGAAACTTTTCAAATCCCTCTCAAAATTGTTGAAATTCTGTTAAAGCTTTTAAAATTCTCTCTAGAATTTTCAAAATCCATGTCCACATGTTTACAATTTCACGTCAAAAAATGGCTAAAATTCCAGTTGAAATTTTTTCAAAGTCCCTGAAAAATTTTCCAATATTTGTCCCAATTCTTCCCATTCCCATTGAAACTTTTCAAATCCCTCTCAAAATTGTTGAAATTCTCTTGAAGCTTTTAAAATTCTCTCTAGAATTTTCGAAATCCATGTCCACATGTTTACAATTTCACGTCAAAAAATTGCTAAAATTCCAGTTGAAATTTTTTCAAAGTCCCTTAAAAATTTTCCAATATTTGTCCCAATTCTTCCCATTCCCATTGAAACTTTTCAAATCCCTCTCAAAATTGTTGAAATTCTGTTAAAGCTTTTAAAATTCTCTCTAGAATTTTCAAAATCCATGTCCACATGTTTACAATTTCACGTAACAAAATGGCTAAAATTCCAGTTGAAATTTTTTCAAAGTCCCTTAAAAATTTTCCAATTTTTGTCCCAATTCTTCCCATTCCATTGAAACTTTTCAAATCCCTCTCAAAATTGTTGAAATTCTCTTGAAGCTTTTAAAATTCTCTCTAGAATTTTCAAAATCCATGGCCACATGTTTACAATTTCACGTCAAAAAATGGCTAAAATTCCAGTTGAAATTTTTTCAAAGTCCCTTAAAAATTTTCCAATTTTTGTTCCAATTCTTCCCATTCCCATTGAAACTTTTCAAATCCCTCTCAAAATTGTTGAAATTCTCTTGAAGCTTTTAAAATTCTCTCTAGAATTTTCAAAATCCATGGCCACATGTTTACAATTTCACGTCAAAAAATGGCTAAAATTCCAGATGAAATTTTTTCAAAGTCCCTTAAAAATTTTCCAATTTTTGTCCCAATTCTTCCCATTCCCATTGAAACTTTTCAAATCCCTCTCAAAATTGTTGAAATTCTCTTGAAGCTTTTAAAATTCTCTCTAGAATTTTCAAATCCATGGCCACATGTTTACCATTTCACGTCAAAAAATGGCTAAAATTCCAGTTGAAATTTTTTCAAAGTCCCTTAAAAATTTTCCAATTTTTGTCCCAATTCTTCCCATTCCCATTGAAACTTTTCAAATCCCTCTCAAAATTGTTGAAATTCTCTTGAAGCTTTTAAAATTCTCTCTAGAATTTTCAAAATCCATGTCCACATGTTTACAATTTCACGTAACAAAATGTCTAAAATTCCAGTTGAAATTTTTTCAAAGTCCCTTAAAAATTTTCCAATTTTTGTCCCAATTCTTCCCATTCCCATTGAAACTTTTCAAATCCCTCTCAAAATTGTTGAAATTCTCTTGAAGCTTTTAAAATTCTCTCTAGAATTTTCAAAATCCATGTCCACATGTTTACAATTTCACGTCAAAAAATGCTAAAATTCCAGTTGAAATTTTTTCAAAGTCCCTTAAAAATTTTCCAATATTTGTCCCAATTCTTCCCATTCCCATTGAAACTTTTCAAATCCCTCTCAAAATTGTTGAAATTCTGTTGAAGCTTTTAAAATTCTCTCTAGAATTTTCAAAATCCATGTCCACATGTTTACAATTTCACGTCAAAAAATTGCTAAAATTCCAGTTGAAATTTTTTCAAAGTCCCTTAAAAATTTTCCAATTTTTGTCCCAATTCTTCCCATTCCCATTGAAACTTTTCAAATCCCTCTCAAAATTGTTGAAATTCTGTTGAAGCTTTTAAAATTCTCTCTAGAATTTTCAAAATCCATGTCCACATGTTTACCATTTCACGTCAAAAAATGGCTAAAATTCCAGTTGAAATTTTTTCAAAGTCCCTTAAAAATTTTCCAATTTTTGTCCCAATTCTTCCCATTCCCATTGAAACTTTTCAAATCCCTCTCAAAATTGTTGAAATTCTCTTGAAGCTTTTAAAATTCTCTCTAGAATTTTCAAAATCCATGTCCACATGTTTACAATTTCACGTAACAAAATGTCTAAAATTCCAGTTGAAATTTTTTCAAAGTCCCTTAAAAATTTTCCAATTTTTGTCCCAATTCTTCCCATTCCCATTGAAACTTTTCAAATCCCTCTCAAAATTGTTGAAATTCTCTTGAAGCTTTTAAAATTCTCTCTAGAATTTTCAAAATCCATGTCCACATGTTTACAATTTCACGTCAAAAAAATGCTAAAATTCCAGTTGAAATTTTTTCAAAGTCCCTTAAAAATTTTCCAATTTTTGTCCCAATTCTTCCCATTCCCATTGAAACTTTTCAAATCCCTCTCAAAATTGTTGAAATTCTGTTGAAGCTTTTAAAATTCTCTCTAGAATTTTCAAAATCCATGTCCACATGTTTACAATTTCACGTCAAAAAATTGCTAAAATTCCAGTTGAAATTTTTTCAAAGTCCCTTAAAAATTTTCCAATTTTTGTCCCAATTCTTCCCATTCCCATTGAAACTTTTCAAATCCCTCTCAAAGTTGTTGAAATTCTGTTAAAGCTTTTAAAATTCTCTCTAGAATTTTCAAAATCCATGTCCACATGTTTACAATTTCACGTCAAAAAATGGCTAAAATTCCAGTTGAAATTTTTTCAAAGTCCCTTAAAAATTTTCCAATTTTTGTCCCAATTCTTCCCATTCCCATTGAAACTTTTCAAATCCCTCTCAAAATTGTTGAAATTCTGTTAAAGCTTTTAAAATTCTCTCTAGAATTTTCAAATCCATGGCCACATGTTTACAATTTCACGTCAAAAAATGGCTAAAATTCCAGTTGAAATTTTTTCAAAGTCCCTTAAAAATTTTCCAATATTTGTCCCAATTCTTCCCATTCCCATTGAAACTTTTCAAATCCCTCTCAAAATTGTTGAAATTCTCTTGAAGCTTTTAAAATTCTCTCTAGAATTTTCGAAATCCATGTCCACATGTTTACAATTTCACGTCAAAAAATTGCTAAAATTCCAGTTGAAATTTTTTCAAAGTCCCTTAAAAATTTTCCAATTTTTGTCCCAATTCTTCCCATTCCCATTGAAACTTTTCAAATCCCTCTCAAAATTGTTGAAATTCTGTTAAAGCTTTTAAAATTCTCTCTAGAATTTTCAAAATCCATGTCCACATGTTTACAATTTCACGTAACAAAATGGCTAAAATTCCAGTTGAAATTTTTTCAAAGTCCCTTAAAAATTTTCCAATTTTTGTCCCAATTCTTCCCATTCCCATTGAAACTTTTCAAATCCCTCTCAAAATTGTTGAAATTCTCTTGAAGCTTTTAAAATTCTCTCTAGAATTTTCAAAATCCATGTCCACATGTTTACAATTTCACGTCAAAAAATTGCTAAAATTCCAGTTGAAATTTTTTCAAAGTCCCTTAAAAATTTTCCAATTTTTGTCCCAATTCTTCCCATTCCCATTGAAACTTTTCAAATCCCTCTCAAAATTGTTGAAATTCTGTTGAAGCTTTTAAAATTCTCTCTAGAATTTTCAAAATCCATGTCCACATGTTTACAATTTCACGTCAAAAAATGGCTAAAATTCCAGTTGAAATTTTTTCAAAGTCCCTTAAAAATTTTCCAATTTTTGTCCCAATTCTTCCCATTCCCATTGAAACTTTTCAAATTCCTCTCAAAATTATTGAAATTCTGTTGAAGCTTTTAAAATTCTCTCTAGAATTTTCAAAATCCATGTCCACATGTTTACAATTTCACGTCAAAAAATGGCTAAAATTCCAGTTGAAATTTTTTCAAAGTCCCTTAACAATTTTCCAATTTTTGTCCCAATTCTTCCCATTCCCATTGAAACTTTTCAAATCCCTCTCAAAATTGTTGAAATTCTGTTAAAGCTTTTAAAATTCTCTCTAGAATTTTCAAAATCCATGGCCACATGTTTACAATTTCACGTCAAAAAATGGCTAAAATTCCAGTTGAAATTTTTTCAAAGTCCCTGAAAAATTTTCCAATTTTTGTCCCAATTCTTCCCATTCCCATTGAAACTTTTCAAATCCCTCTCAAAATTGTAGAAATTCTGCTAAAGCTTTTAAAATTCTCTCTAGAATTTTCAAAATCCATGTCCACATGTTTACAATTTCACGTCAAAAAATGGCTAAAATTCCAGTTGAAATTTTTTCAAAGTCCCTTAAAAATTTTCCAATTTTTGTCCCAATTCTTCCCATTCCCATTGAAACTTTTCAAATCCCTCTCAAAATTGTTGAAATTCTGTTGAAGCTTTTAAAATTCTCTCTAGAATTTTCAAAATCCATGTCCACATGTTTACAATTTCACGTAAAAAAAATGCTAAAATTCCAGTTGAAATTTTTTCAAAGTCCCTTAAAAATTTTCCAATTTTTGTCCCAATTCTTCCCATTCCCATTGAAACTTTTCAAATTCCTCTCAAAATTGTTGAAATTCTGTTGAAGCTTTTAAAATTCTCTCTAGAATTTTCAAAATCCATGTCCACATGTTTACAATTTCACGTCAAAAAATTGCTAAAATTCCAGTTGAAATTTTTTCAAAGTCCCTTAAAAATTTTCCAATTTTTGTCCCAATTCTTCCCATTCCCATTGAAACTTTTCAAATTCCTCTCAAAATTGTTGAAATTCTCTTGAAGCTTTTAAAATTCTCTCTAGAATTTTCAAAATCCATGGCCACATGTTTACAATTTCACGTCAAAAAATGGCTAAAATTCCAGTTGAAATTTTTTCAAAGTCCCTTAAAAAATTTCCAATTTTTGTTCCAATTCTTCCCATTCCCATTGAAACTTTTCAAATCCCTCTCAAAATTGTTGAAATTCTCTTGAAGCTTTTAAAATTCTCTCTAGAATTTTCAAAATCCATGTCCACATGTTTACAATTTCACGTAACAAAATGGCTAAAATTCCAGTTGAAATTTTTTCAAAGTCCCTTAAAAATTTTCCAATTTTGGTCCCAATTCTTCCCATTCCCATTGAAACTTTTCAAATCCCTCTCAAAATTGTTGAAATTCTGTTGAAGCTTTTAAAATTCTCTCTAGAATTTTCAAAATCCATGTCCACATGTTTACAATTTCACGTCAAAAAATGGCTAAAATTCCAGTTGAAATTTTTTCAAAGTCCCTTAAAAATTTTCCAATTTTTGTCCCAATTCTTCCCATTCCCATTGAAACTTTTCAAATCCCTCTCAAAATTGTTGAAATTCTCTTGAAGCTTTTAAAATTCTCTCTAGAATTTTCAAAATCCATGTCCACATGTTTACAATTTCACGTCAAAAAATTGCTAAAATTCCAGTTGAAATTTTTTCAAAGTCCCTTAAAAATTTTCCAATTTTTGTCCCAATTCTTCCCATTCCCATTGAAACTTTTCAAATCCCTCTCAAAATTGTTGAAATTCTCTTGAAGCTTTTAAAATTCTCTCTAGAATTTTCAAAATCCATGTCCACATGTTTACAATTTCACATAAAAAAATGGCTAAAATTCCAGTTGAAATTTTTTCAAAGTCCCTTAAAAATTTTCCAATTTTTGTCCCAATTCTTCCCATTCCCATTGAAACTTTTCAAATCCCTCTCAAAATTGTTGAAATTCTGTTGAAGCTTTTAAAATTCTCTCTAGAATTTTCAAAATCCATGTCCACATGTTTACAATTTCACGTCAAAAAATGGCTAAAATTCCAGTTGAAATTTTTTCAAAGTCCCTTAAAAATTTTCCAATTTTTGTCCCAATTCTTCCCATTCCCATTGAAACTTTTCAAATCCCTCTCAAAATTGTAGAAATTCTGTTGAAGCTTTTAAAATTCTCTCTAGAATTTTCAAAATCCATGTCCACATGTTTACAATTTCACGTCAAAAAATGGCTAAAATTCCAGTTGAAATTTTTTCAAAGTCCCTTAAAAATTTTCCAATTTTTGTCCCAATTCTTCCCATTCCCATTGAAACTTTTCAAATCCCTCTCAAAATTGTTGAAATTCTGTTAAAGCTTTTAAAATTCTCTCTAGAATTTTCAAAATCCATGTCCACATGTTTACAATTTCACGTCAAAAAATGGCTAAAATTCCAGTTGAAATTTTTTCAAAGTCCCTTAAAAATTTTCCAATATTTGTCCCAATTCTTCCCATTCCCATTGAAACTTTTCAAATCCCTCTCAAAATTGTTGAAATTCTCTTGAAGCTTTTAAAATTCTCTCTAGAATTTTCGAAATCCATGTCCACATGTTTACAATTTCACGTCAAAAAATTGCTAAAATTCCAGTTGAAATTTTTTCAAAGTCCCTTAAAAATTTTCCAATTTTTGTCCCAATTCTTCCCATTCCCATTGAAACTTTTCAAATCCCTCTCAAAATTGTTGAAATTCTGTTGAAGCTTTTAAAATTCTCTCTAGAATTTTCAAAATCCATGTCCACATGTTTACAATTTCATGTCAAAAAATGGCTAAAATTCCAGTTGAAATTTTTTCAAAGTCCCTTAAAAATTTTCCAATTTTTGTCCCAATTCTTCCCATTCCCATTGAAACTTTTCAAATCCCTCTCAAAATTGTTGAAATTCTGTTGAAGCTTTTAAAATTCTCTCTAGAATTTTCAAAATCTATGTCCACATGTTTACAATTTCACGTCAAAAAATGGCTAAAATTCCAGTTGAAATTTTTTCAAAGTCCCTTAAAAATTTTCCAATTTTGGTCCCAATTCTTCCCATTCCCATTGAAACTTTTCAAATCCCTCTCAAAATTGTTGAAATTCTGTTGAAGCTTTTAAAATTCTCTCTAGAATTTTCAAAATCCATGGCCACATGTTTACAATTTCACGTCAAAAAATGGCTAAAATTCCAGTTGAAATTTTTTCAAAGTCCCTTAAAAATTTTCCAATTTTTGTCCCAATTCTTCCCATTCCCATTGAAACTTTTCAAATCCCTCTCAAAATTGTTGAAATTCTCTTGAAGCTTTTAAAATTCTCTCTAGAATTTTCAAAATCCATGTCCACATGTTTACAATTTCACGTCAAAAAATGGCTAAAATTCCAGTTGAAATTTTTTCAAAGTCCCTTAAAAATTTTCCAATTTTTGTCCCAATTCTTCCCATTCCCATTGAAACTTTTCAAATCCCTCTCAAAATTGTAGAAATTCTGTTGAAGCTTTTAAAATTCTCTCTAGAATTTTCAAAATCCATGTCCACATGTTTACAATTTCACGTCAAAAAATGGCTAAAATTCCAGTTGAAATTTTTTCAAAGTCCCTTAAAAATTTTCCAATTTTTGTCCCAATTCTTCCCATTCCCATTGAAACTTTTCAAATCCCTCTCAAAATTGTTGAAATTCTGTTAAAGCTTTTAAAATTCTCTCTAGAATTTTCAAAATCCATGTCCACATGTTTACAATTTCACGTCAAAAAATGGCTAAAATTCCAGTTGAAATTTTTTCAAAGTCCCTTAAAAATTTTCCAATATTTGTCCCAATTCTTCCCATTCCCATTGAAACTTTTCAAATCCCTCTCAAAATTGTTGAAATTCTCTTGAAGCTTTTAAAATTCTCTCTAGAATTTTCGAAATCCATGTCCACATGTTTACAATTTCACGTCAAAAAATTGCTAAAATTCCAGTTGAAATTTTTTCAAAGTCCCTTAAAAATTTTCCAATTTTTGTCCCAATTCTTCCCATTCCCATTGAAACTTTTCAAATCCCTCTCAAAATTGTTGAAATTCTGTTAAAGCTTTTAAAATTCTCTCTAGAATTTTCAAAATCCATGTCCACATGTTTACAATTTCACGTAACAAAATGGCTAAAATTCCAGTTGAAATTTTTTCAAAGTCCCTTAAAAATTTTCCAATTTTTGTCCCAATTCTTCCCATTCCCATTGAAACTTTCAAATCCCTCTCAAAATTGTTGAAATTCTCTTGAAGCTTTTAAAATTCTCTCTAGAATTTTCAAAATCCATGGCCACATGTTTACAATTTCACGTCAAAAAATGGCTAAAATTCCAGTTGAAATTTTTTCAAAGTCCCTTAAAAATTTTCCAATTTTTGTCCCAATTCTTCCCATTCCCATTGAAACTTTTCAAATCCCTCTCAAAATTGTTGAAATTCTCTTGAAGCTTTTAAAATTCTCTCTAGAATTTTCAAAATCCATGGCCACATGTTTACAATTTCACGTCAAAAAATGGCTAAAATTCCAGATGAAATTTTTTCAAAGTCCCTTAAAAATTTTCCAATTTTTGTCCCAATTCTTCCCATTCCCATTGAAACTTTTCAAATCCCTCTCAAAATTGTTGAAATTCTCTTGAAGCTTTTAAAATTCTCTCTAGAATTTTCAAAATCCATGTCCACATGTTTACAATTTCACGTAACAAAATGGCTAAAATTCAGTTGAAATTTTTTCAAAGTCCCTTAAAAATTTTCCAATTTTTGTCCCAATTCTTCCCATTCCCATTGAAACTTTTCAAATCCCTCTCAAAATTGTTGAAATTCTCTTGAAGCTTTTAAAATTCTCTCTAGAATTTTCAAAATCCATGTCCACATGTTTACAATTTCACGTAACAAAATGGCTAAAATTCCAGTTGAAATTTTTTCAAAGTCCCTTAAAAATTTTCCAATTTTTGTCCCAATTCTTCCCATTCCCATTGAAACTTTTCAAATCCCTCTCAAAATTGTTGAAATTCTCTTGAAGCTTTTAAAATTCTCTCTAGAATTTTCAAAATCCGTGTCCACATGTTTACAATTTCACGTCAAAAAAATGCTAAAATTCCAGTTGAAATTTTTTCAAAGTCCCTTAAAAATTTTCCAATTTTTGTCCCAATTCTTCCCATTCCCATTGAAACTTTTCAAATCCCTCTCAAAATTGTTGAAATTCTGTTGAAGCTTTTAAAATTCTCTCTAGAATTTTCAAAATCCATGTCCACATGTTTACAATTTCACGTCAAAAAATTGCTAAAATTCCAGTTGAAATTTTTTCAAAGTCCCTTAAAAAATTTCCAATTTTTGTCCCAATTCTTCCCATTCCCATTGAAACTTTTCAAATCCCTCTCAAAGTTGTTGAAATTCTGTTAAAGCTTTTAAAATTCTCTCTAGAATTTTCAAAATCCATGTCCACATGTTTACAATTTCACGTCAAAAAATGGCTAAAATTCCAGTTGAAATTTTTTCAAAGTCCCTTAAAAATTTTCCAATTTTTGTCCCAATTCTTCCCATTCCCATTGAAACTTTTCAAATCCCTCTCAAAATTGTTGAAATTCTGTTAAAGCTTTTAAAATTCTCTCTAGAATTTTCAAAATCCATGTCCACATGTTTACAATTTCACGTCAAAAAATGGCTAAAATTCCAGTTGAAATTTTTTCAAAGTCCCTTAAAAATTTTCCAATATTTGTCCCAATTCTTCCCATTCCCATTGAAACTTTTCAAATCCCTCTCAAAATTGTTGAAATTCTCTTGAAGCTTTTAAAATTCTCTCTAGAATTTTCAAAATCCATGTCCACATGTTTACAATTTCACGTCAAAAAATTGCTAAAATTCCAGTTGAAATTTTTTCAAAGTCCCTTAAAAATTTTCCAATTTTTGTCCCAATTCTTCCCATTCCCATTGAAACTTTTCAAATCCCTCTCAAAATTGTTGAAATTCTGTTAAAGCTTTTAAAATTCTCTCTAGAATTTTCAAAATCCATGTCCACATGTTTACAATTTCACGTAACAAAATGGCTAAAATTCCAGTTGAAATTTTTTCAAAGTCCCTTAAAAATTTTCCAATTTTTGTCCCAATTCTTCCCATTCCCATTGAAACTTTTCAAATCCCTCTCAAAATTGTTGAAATTCTCTTGAAGCTTTTAAAATTCTCTCTAGAATTTTCAAAATCCATGTCCACATGTTTACAATTTCACGTCAAAAAATTGCTAAAATTCCAGTTGAAATTTTTTCAAAGTCCCTTAAAAATTTTCCAATTTTTGTCCCAATTCTTCCCATTCCCATTGAAACTTTTCAAATCCCTCTCAAAATTGTTGAAATTCTCTTGAAGCTTTTAAAATTCTCTCTAGAATTTTCAAAATCCATGTCCACATGTTTACAATTTCACGTCAAAAAATTTCTAAAATTCCAGTTGAAATTTTTTCAAAGTCCCTTAAAAATTTTCCAATTTTTGTCCCAATTCTTCCCATTCCCATTGAAACTTTTCAAATTCCTCTCAAAATTATTGAAATTCTGTTGAAGCTTTTAAAATTCTCTCTAGAATTTTCAAAATCCATGTCCACATGTTTACAATTTCACGTCAAAAAATGGCTAAAATTCCAGTTGAAATTTTTTCAAAGTCCCTTAACAATTTTCCAATTTTTGTCCCAATTCTTCCCATTCCCATTGAAACTTTTCAAATCCCTCTCAAAATTGTTGAAATTCTGTTAAAGCTTTTTAAATTCTCTCTAGAATTTTCAAAATCCATGTCCACATGTTTACAATTTCACGTCAAAAAATGGCTAAAATTCCAGTTGAAATTTTTTCAAAGTCCCTGAAAAATTTTCCAATTTTTGTCCCAATTCTTCCCATTCCCATTGAAACTTTTCAAATCCCTCTCAAAATTGTTGAAATTCTCTTGAAGCTTTTAAAATTCTCTCTAGAATTTTCAAAATCCATGTCCACATGTTTACAATTTCACGTCAAAAAATGGCTAAAATTCCAGTTGAAATTTTTTCAAAGTCCCTTAAAAATTTTCCAATTTTTGTCCCAATTCTTCCCATTCCCATTGAAACTTTTCAAATCCCTCTCAAAATTGTTGAAATTCTGTTGAAGCTTTTAAAATTCTCTCTAGAATTTTCAAAATCCATGTCCACATGTTTACAATTTCACGTAAAAAAAATGCTAAAATTCCAGTTGAAATTTTTTCAAAGTCCCTTAAAAATTTTCCAATTTTTGTCCCAATTCTTCCCATTCCCATTGAAACTTTTCAAATTCCTCTCAAAATTGTTGAAATTCTGTTGAAGCTTTTAAAATTCTCTCTAGAATTTTCAAAATCCATGTCCACATGTTTACAATTTCACGTCAAAAAATTGCTAAAATTCCAGTTGAAATTTTTTCAAAGTCCCTTAAAAATTTTCCAATTTTTGTCCCAATTCTTCCCATTCCCATTGAAACTTTTCAAATTCCTCTCAAAATTGTTGAAATTCTCTTGAAGCTTTTAAAATTCTCTCTAGAATTTTCAAAATCCATGGCCACATGTTTACAATTTCACGTCAAAAAATGGCTAAAATTCCAGTTGAAATTTTTTCAAAGTCCCTTAAAAAATTTCCAATTTTTGTTCCAATTCTTCCCATTCCCATTGAAACTTTTCAAATCCCTCTCAAAATTGTTGAAATTCTGTTGAAGCTTTTAAAATTCTCTCTAGAATTTTCAAAATCCATGTCCACATGTTTACAATTTCACGTAACAAAATGGCTAAAATTCCAGTTGAAATTTTTTCAAAGTCCCTTAAAAATTTTCCAATTTTTGTCCCAATTCTTCCCATTCCCATTGAAACTTTTCAAATCCCTCTCAAAATTGTTGAAATTCTGTTGAAGCTTTTAAAATTCTCTCTAGAATTTTCAAAATCCATGTCCACATGTTTACAATTTCACGTAACAAAATGGCTAAAATTCCAGTTGAAATTTTTTCAAAGTCCCTTAAAAATTTTCCAATTTTTGTCCCAATTCTTCCCATTCCCATTGAAACTTTTCAAATCCCTCTCAAAATTGTTGAAATTCTGTTGAAGCTTTTAAAATTCTCTCTAGAATTTTCAAAATCTATGTCCACATGTTTACAATTTCACGTCAAAAAAATGCTAAAATTCCAGTTGAAATTTTTTCAAAGTCCCTTAAAAATTTTCCAATTTTTGTCCCAATTCTTCCCATTCCCATTGAAACTTTTCAAATCCCTCTCAAAATTGTTGAAATTCTCTTGAAGCTTTTAAAATTCTCTCTAGAATTTTCAAAATCCATGTCCACATGTTTACAATTTCACGTCAAAAAATTGCTAAAATTCCAGTTGAAATTTTTTCAAAGTCCCTTAAAAATTTTCCAATTTTTGTCCCAATTCTTCCCATTCCCATTGAAACTTTTCAAATCCCTCTCAAAATTGTTGAAATTCTGTTAAAGCTTTTAAAATTCTCTCTAGAATTTTCAAAATCCATGTCCACATGTTTACAATTTCACGTCAAAAAATGGCTAAAATTCCAGTTGAAATTTTTTCAAAGTCCCTTAAAAATTTTCCAATTTTTGTCCCAATTCTTCCCATTCCCATTGAAACTTTTCAAATCCCTCTCAAAATTGTTGAAATTCTGTTGAAGCTTTTAAAATTCTCTCTAGAATTTTCAAAATCCATGTCCACATGTTTACAATTTCACGTAAAAAAAATGCTAAAATTCCAGTTGAAATTTTTTCAAAGTCCCTTAAAAATTTTCCAATTTTTGTCCCAATTCTTCCCATTCCCATTGAAACTTTTCAAATTCCTCTCAAAATTGTTGAAATTCTGTTGAAGCTTTTAAAATTCTCTCTAGAATTTTCAAAATCCATGTCCACATGTTTACAATTTCACGTCAAAAAATTGCTAAAATTCCAGTTGAAATTTTTTCAAAGTCCCTTAAAAATTTTCCAATTTTTGTCCCAATTCTTCCCATTCCCATTGAAACTTTTCAAATTCCTCTCAAAATTGTTGAAATTCTCTTGAAGCTTTTAAAATTCTCTCTAGAATTTTCAAAATCCATGGCCACATGTTTACAATTTCACGTCAAAAAATGGCTAAAATTCCAGTTGAAATTTTTTCAAAGTCCCTTAAAAAATTTCCAATTTTTGTTCCAATTCTTCCCATTCCCATTGAAACTTTTCAAATCCCTCTCAAAATTGTTGAAATTCTGTTGAAGCTTTTAAAATTCTCTCTAGAATTTTCAAAATCCATGTCCACATGTTTACAATTTCACGTCAAAAAATGGCTAAAATTCCAGTGGAAATTTTTTCAAAGTCCCTTAAAAATTTTCCAATTTTTGTCCCAATTCTTCCCATTCCCATTGAAACTTTTCAAATCCCTCTCAAAATTGTTGAAATTCTCTTGAAGCTTTTAAAATTCTCTCTAGAATTTTCAAAATCCATGTCCACATGTTTACAATTTCACGTAACAAAATGGCTAAAATTCCAGTTGAAATTTTTTCAAAGTCCCTTAAAAATTTTCCAATTTTTGTCCCAATTCTTCCCATTCCCATTGAAACTTTTCAAATCCCTCTCAAAATTGTTGAAATTCTGTTGAAGCTTTTAAAATTCTCTCTAGAATTTTCAAAATCTATGTCCACATGTTTACAATTTCACGTAAAAAAAATGCTAAAATTCCAGTTGAAATTTTTTCAAAGTCCCTTAAAAATTTTTCAATTTTTGTCCCAATTCTTCCCATTCCCATTGAAACTTTTCAAATCCCTCTCAAAATTGTTGAAATTCTCTTGAAGCTTTTAAAATTCTCTCTAGAATTTTCAAAATCCATGTCCACATGTTTACAATTTCACGTCAAAAAATTGCTAAAATTCCAGTTGAAATTTTTTCAAAGTCCCTTAAAAATTTTCCAATTTTTGTCCCAATTCTTCCCATTCCCATTGAAACTTTTCAAATCCCTCTCAAAATTGTTGAAATTCTGTTAAAGCTTTTAAAATTCTCTCTAGAATTTTCAAAATCCATGTCCACATGTTTACAATTTCACGTCAAAAAATGGCTAAAATTCCAGTTGAAATTTTTTCAAAGTCCCTTAAAAATTTTCCAATTTTTGTCCCAATTCTTCCCATTCCCATTGAAACTTTTCAAATCCCTCTCAAAATTGTTGAAATTCTCTTGAAGCTTTTAAAATTCTCTCTAGAATTTTCAAAATCCATGTCCACATGTTTACAATTTCACGTCAAAAAATGGCTAAAATTCCAGTTGAAATTTTTTCAAAGTCCCTTAAAAATTTTCCAATATTTGTCCCAATTCTTCCCATTCCCATTGAAACTTTTCAAATCCCTCTCAAAATTGTTGAAATTCTCTTGAAGCTTTTAAAATTCTCTCTAGAATTTTCGAAATCCATGTCCACATGTTTACAATTTCACGTCAAAAAATTGCTAAAATTCCAGTTGAAATTTTTTCAAAGTCCCTTAAAAATTTTCCAATTTTTGTCCCAATTCTTCCCATTCCCATTGAAACTTTTCAAATCCCTCTCAAAAATGTTGAAATTCTGTTAAAGCTTTTAAAATTCTCTCTAGAATTTTCAAAATCCATGTCCACATGTTTACAATTTAACGTAACAAAATGGCTAAAATTCCAGTTGAAATTTTTTCAAAGTCCCTTAAAAATTTTCCAATTTTTGTCCCAATTCTTCCCATTCCCATTGAAACTTTTCAAATCCCTCTCAAAATTGTTGAAATTCTGTTAAAGCTTTTAAAATTCTCTCTAGAATTTTCAAAATCCATGGCCACATGTTTACAATTTCACGTCAAAAAATGGCTAAAATTCCAGTTGAAATTTTTTCAAAGTCCCTTAAAAATTTTCCAATTTTTGTCCCAATTCTTCCCATTCCCATTGAAACTTTTCAAATCCCTCTCAAAATTGTTGAAATTCTCTTGAAGCTTTTAAAATTCTCTCTAGAATTTTCAAAATCCATGTCCACATGTTTACAATTTCACGTAACAAAATGGCTAAAATTCCAGTTGAAATTTTTTCAAAGTCCCTTAAAAATTTTCCAATTTTTGTCCTAATTCTTCCCATTCCCATTGAAACTTTTCAAATCCCTCTCAAAATTGTTGAAATTCTGTTAAAGCTTTTAAAATTCTCTCTAGAATTTTCAAAATCCATGGCCACATGTTTACAATTTCACGTCAAAAAATGGCTAAAATTCCAGTTGAAATTTTTTCAAAGTCCCTTAAAAATTTTCCAATTTTTGTCCCAATTCTTCCCATTCCCATTGAAACTTTTCAAATCCCTCTCAAAATTGTTGAAATTCTCTTGAAGCTTTTAAAATTCTCTCTAGAATTTTCAAAATCCATGTCCACATGTTTACAATTTCACGTCAAAAAATGGCTAAAATTCCAGTTGAAATTTTTTCAAAGTCCCTTAAAAATTTTCCAATTTTTGTCCCAATTCTTCCCATTCCCATTGAAACTTTTCAAATCCCTCTCCAAATTGTTGAAATTCTGTTGAAGCTTTTAAAATTCTCTCTAGAATTTTCAAAATCCCTGGCCACATGTTTACAATTTCACGTCAAAAAATGGCTAAAATTCCAGTTGAAATTTTTTCAAAGTCCCTTAAAAAATTTCCAATTTTTGTTCCAATTCTTCCCATTCCCATTGAAACTTTTCAAATCCCTCTCAAAATTGTTGAAATTCTCTTGAAGCTTTTAAAATTCTCTCTAGAATTTTCAAAATCCATGTCCACATGTTTACAATTTCACGTAAAAAAATGGCTAAAATTCCAGTTGAAATTTTTTCAAAGTCCCTTAAAAATTTTCCAATTTTTGTCCCAATTCTTCCCATTCCCATTGAAACTTTTCAAATCCCTCTCAAAATTGTTGAAATTCTCTTGAAGCTTTTAAAATTCTCTCTAGAATTTTCAAAATCCATGTCCACATGTTTACAATTTCACGTAACAAAATGGCTAAAATTCCAGTTGAAATTTTTTCAAAGTCCCTTAAAAATTTTCCAATTTTTGTCCCAATTCTTCCCATTCCCATTGAAACTTTTCAAATTCCTCTCAAAATTGTTGAAATTCTGTTGAAGCTTTTAAAATTCTCTCTAGAATTTTCAAAATCCATGTCCACATGTTTACAATTTCACGTCAAAAAATGGCTAAAATTCCAGTTGAAATTTTTTCAAAGTCCCTTAAAAATTTTCCAATTTTTGTCCCAATTCTTCCCATTCCCATTGAAACTTTTCAAATCCCTCTCAAAATTGTTGAAATTCTGTTAAAGCTTTTAAAATTCTCTCTAGAATTTTCAAAATGCATGGCCACATGTTTACAATTTCACGTCAAAAAATGGCTAAAATTCCAGTTGAAATTTTTTCAAAGTCCCTTAAAAATTTTCCAATTTTTGTCCCAATTCTTCCCATTCCCATTGAAACTTTTCAAATCCCTCTCAAAATTGTTGAAATTCTCTTGAAGCTTTTAAAATTCTCTCTAGAATTTTCAAAATCCATGTCCACATGTTTACAATTTCACGTCAAAAAATGGCTAAAATTCCAGTTGAAATTTTTTCAAAGTCCCTTAAAAATTTTCCAATTTTTGTCCCAATTCTTCCCATTCCCATTGAAACTTTTCAAATCCCTCTCAAAATTGTTGAAATTCTCTTGAAGCTTTTAAAATTCTCTCTAGAATTTTCAAAATCCATGTCCACATGTTTACCATTTCACGTCAAAAAATGGCTAAAATTCCAGTTGAAATTTTTTCAAAGTCCCTTCAAAATTTTCCAATTTTTGTCCCAATTCTTCCCATTCCCATTGAAACTTTTCAAATCCCTCTCAAAATTGTTGAAATTCTCTTGAAGCTTTTAAAATTCTCTCTAGAATTTTCAAAATCCATGTCCACATGTTTACAATTTCACGTAACAAAATGGCTAAAATTCCAGTTGAAATTTTTTCAAAGTCCCTTAAAAATTTTCCAATTTTTGTCCCAATTCTTCCCATTCCCATTGAAACTTTTCAAATCCCTCTCAAAATTGTTGAAATTCTCTTGAAGCTTTTAAAATTCTCTCTAGAATTTTCAAAATCCATGTCCACATGTTTACAATTTCACGTAACAAAATGGCTAAAATTCCAGTTGAAATTTTTTCAAAGTCCCTTAAAAATGTTCCAATTTTTGTCCCAATTCTTCCCATTCCCATTGAAACTTTTCAAATCCCTCTCAAAATTGTTGAAATTCTGTTGAACCTTTTAAAATTCTCTCTAGAATTTTCAAAATCCATGTCCACATGTTTACAATTTCACGTCAAAAAAATGCTAAAATTCCAGTTGAAATTTTTTCAAAGTCCCTTAAAAATTTTCCAATATTTGTCCCAATTCTTCCCATTCCCATTGAAACTTTTCAAATCCCTCTCAAAATTGTTGAAATTCTCTTGAAGCTTTTAAAATTCTCTCTAGAATTTTCGAAATCCATGTCCACATGTTTACAATTTCACGTCAAAAAATGGCTAAAATTCCAGTTGAAATTTTTTCAAAGTCCCTTAAAAATTTTCCAATTTTTGTCCCAATTCTTCCCATTCCCATTGAAACTTTTCAAATCCCTCTCAAAATTGTTGAAATTCTGTTAAAGCTTTTAAAATTCTCTCTAGAATTTTCAAAATCCATGTCCACATGTTTACAATTTCACGTCAAAAAATGGCTAAAATTCCAGTTGAAATTTTTTCAAAGTCCCTTAAAAATTTTCCAATATTTGTCCCAATTCTTCCCATTCCCATTGAAACTTTTCAAATCCCTCTCAAAATTGTTGAAATTCTGTTGAACCTTTTAAAATTCTCTCTAGAATTTTCAAAATCCATGTCCACATGTTTACAATTTCACGTCAAAAAAATGCTAAAATTCCAGTTGAAATTTTTTCAAAGTCCCTTAAAAATTTTCCAATATTTGTCCCAATTCTTCCCATTCCCATTGAAACTTTTCAAATCCCTCTCAAAATTGTTGAAATTCTCTTGAAGCTTTTAAAATTCTCTCTAGAATTTTCGAAATCCATGTCCACATGTTTACAATTTCACGTCAAAAAATGGCTAAAATTCCAGTTGAAATTTTTTCAAAGTCCCTTAAAAATTTTCCAATTTTTGTCCCAATTCTTCCCATTCCCATTGAAACTTTTCAAATCCCTCTCAAAATTGTTGAAATTCTGTTAAAGCTTTTAAAATTCTCTCTAGAATTTTCAAAATCCATGTCCACATGTTTACAATTTCACGTCAAAAAATGGCTAAAATTCCAGTTGAAATTTTTTCAAAGTCCCTTAAAAATTTTCCAATATTTGTCCCAATTCTTCCCATTCCCATTGAAACTTTTCAAATCCCTCTCAAAATTGTTGAAATTCTCTTGAAGCTTTTAAAATTCTCTCTAGAATTTTCGAAATCCATGTCCACATGTTTACAATTTCACGTCAAAAAATTGCTAAAATTCCAGTTGAAATTTTTTCAAAGTCCCTTAAAAATTTTCCAATTTTTGTCCCAATTCTTCCCATTCCCATTGAAACTTTTCAAATCCCTCTCAAAATTGTTGAAATTCTGTTAAAGCTTTTAAAATTCTCTCTAGAATTTTCAAAATCCATGTCCACATGTTTACAATTTCATGTAACAAAATGGCTAAAATTCCAGTTGAAATTTTTTCAAAGTCCCTTAAAAATTTTCCAATTTTTGTCCTAATTCTTCCCATTCCCATTGAAACTTTTCAAATCCCTCTCCAAATTGTTGAAATTCTGTTAAAGCTTTTAAAATTCTCTCTAGAATTTTCAAAATCCATGGCCACATGTTTACAATTTCACGTCAAAAAATGGCTAAAATTCCAGTTGAAATTTTTTCAAAGTCCCTTAAAAATTTTCCAATTTTTGTCCCAATTCTTCCCATTCCCATTGAAACTTTTCAAATCCCTCTCAAAATTGTTGAAATTCTCTTGAAGCTTTTAAAATTCTCTCTAGAATTTTCAAAATCCATGTCCACATGTTTACAATTTCACGTCAAAAAATGGCTAAAATTCCAGTTGAAATTTTTTCAAAGTCCCTTAAAAATTTTCCAATTTTTGTCCCAATTCTTCCCATTCCCATTGAAACTTTTCAAATCCCTCTCCAAATTGTTGAAATTCTGTTGAAGCTTTTAAAATTCTCTCTAGAATTTTCAAAATCCCTGGCCACATGTTTACAATTTCACGTCAAAAAATGGCTAAAATTCCAGTTGAAATTTTTTCAAAGTCCCTTAAAAAATTTCCAATTTTTGTTCCAATTCTTCCCATTCCCATTGAAACTTTTCAAATCCCTCTCAAAATTGTTGAAATTCTCTTGAAGCTTTTAAAATTCTCTCTAGAATTTTCAAAATCCATGTCCACATGTTTACAATTTCACGTAAAAAAATGGCTAAAATTCCAGTTGAAATTTTTTCAAAGTCCCTTAAAAATTTTCCAATTTTTGTCCCAATTCTTCCCATTCCCATTGAAACTTTTCAAATCCCTCTCAAAATTGTTGAAATTCTGTTGAAGCTTTTAAAATTCTCTCTAGAATTTTCAAAATCCATGTCCACATGTTTACAATTTCACGTAACAAAATGGCTAAAATTCCAGTTGAAATTTTTTCAAAGTCCCTTAAAAATTTTCCAATTTTTGTCCCAATTCTTCCCATTCCCATTGAAACTTTTCAAATTCCTCTCAAAATTGTTGAAATTCTGTTGAAGCTTTTAAAATTCTCTCTAGAATTTTCAAAATCCATGTCCACATGTTTACAATTTCACGTCAAAAAATGGCTAAAATTCCAGTTGAAATTTTTTCAAAGTCCCTTAAAAATTTTCCAATTTTTGTCCCAATTCTTCCCATTCCCATTGAAACTTTTCAAATCCCTCTCAAAATTGTTGAAATTCTGTTAAAGCTTTTAAAATTCTCTCTAGAATTTTCAAAATGCATGGCCACATGTTTACAATTTCACGTCAAAAAATGGCTAAAATTCCAGTTGAAATTTTTTCAAAGTCCCTTAAAAATTTTCCAATTTTTGTCCCAATTCTTCCCATTCCCATTGAAACTTTTCAAATCCCTCTCAAAATTGTTGAAATTCTCTTGAAGCTTTTAAAATTCTCTCTAGAATTTTCAAAATCCATGTCCACATGTTTACAATTTCACGTCAAAAAATGGCTAAAATTCCAGTTGAAATTTTTTCAAAGTCCCTTAAAAATTTTCCAATTTTTGTCCCAATTCTTCCCATTCCCATTGAAACTTTTCAAATCCCTCTCAAAATTGTTGAAATTCTCTTGAAGCTTTTAAAATTCTCTCTAGAATTTTCAAAATCCATGTCCACATGTTTACAATTTCACGTCAAAAAATGGCTAAAATTCCAGTTGAAATTTTTTCAAAGTCCCTTAAAAATTTTCCAATTTTTGTCCCAATTCTTCCCATTCCCATTGAAACTTTTCAAATCCCTCTCAAAATTGTTGAAATTCTGTTGAAGCTTTTAAAATTCTCTCTAGAATTTTCAAAATCCATGTCCACATGTTTACAATTTCACGTAACAAAATGTCTAAAATTCCAGTTGAAATTTTTTCAAAGTCCCTTAAAAATTTTCCAATTTTTGTCCCAATTCTTCCCATTCCCATTGAAACTTTTCAAATCCCTCTCAAAATTGTTGAAATTCTCTTGAAGCTTTTAAAATTCTCTCTAGAATTTTCAAAATCCATGTCCACATGTTTACAATTTCACGTAACAAAATGGCTAAAATTCCAGTTGAAATTTTTTCAAAGTCCCTTAAAAATGTTCCAATTTTTGTCCCAATTCTTCCCATTCCCATTGAAACTTTTCAAATCCCTCTCAAAATTGTTGAAATTCTGTTGAACCTTTTAAAATTCTCTCTAGAATTTTCAAAATCCATGTCCACATGTTTACAATTTCACGTCAAAAAAATGCTAAAATTCCAGTTGAAATTTTTTCAAAGTCCCTTAAAAATTTTCCAATTTTTGTCCCAATTCTTCCCATTCCCATTGAAACTTTTCAAATCCCTCTCAAAATTGTTGAAATTCTGTTGAACCTTTTAAAATTCTCTCTAGAATTTTCAAAATCCCTGGCCACATGTTTACAATTTCACGTCAAAAAATTGCTAAAATTCCAGTTGAAATTTTTTCAAAGTCCCTTAAAAATTTTCCAATTTTTGTCCCAATTCTTCCCATTCCCATTGAAACTTTTCAAATCCCTCTCAAAATTGTTGAAATTCTGTTAAAGCTTTTAAAATTCTCTCTAGAATTTTCAAAATCGATGGCCACATGTTTACAATTTCACGTCAAAAATTGCTAAAATTCCAGTTGAAATTTTTTCAAAGTCCCTTAAAAGTTTTCCAATTTTTGTCCCAATTCTTCCCATTCCCATTGAAACTTTTCAAATCCCTCTCAAAATTGTTGAAATTCTGTTGAAGCTTTTAAAATTCTCTCTAGAATTTTCAAAATCCATGTCCACATGTTTACAATTTCACGTCAAAAAATGGCTAAAATTCCAGTTGAAATTTTTTCAAAGTCCCTTAAAAATTTTCCAATTTTTGTCCCAATTCTTCCCATTCCCATTGAAACTTTTCAAATCCCTCTCAAAATTGTTGAAATTCTCTTGAAGCTTTTAAAATTCTCTCTAGAATTTTCAAAATCCATGTCCACATGTTTACAATTTCACGTCAAAATATGGCTAAAATTCCAGTTGAAATTTTTTCAAAGTCCCTTAAAAATTTTCCAATTTTTGTCCCAATTCTTCCCATTCCCATTGAAACTTTTCAAATCCCTCTCAAAATTGTTGAAATTCTGTTGAAGCTTTTAAAATTCTCTCTAGAATTTTCAAAATCCATGTCCACATGTTTACAATTTCACGTAACAAAATGTCTAAAATTCCAGTTGAAATTTTTTCAAAGTCCCTTAAAAATTTTCCAATTTTTGTCCCAATTCTTCCCATTCCCATTGAAACTTTTCAAATCCCTCTCAAAATTGTTGAAATTCTCTTGAAGCTTTTAAAATTCTCTCTAGAATTTTCAAAATCCATGTCCACATGTTTACAATTTCACGTAAAAAAATGCTAAAATTCCAGTTGAAATTTTTTCAAAGTCCCTTAAAAATTTTCCAATATTTGTCCCAATTCTTCCCATTCCCATTGAAACTTTTCAAATCCCTCTCAAAATTGTTGAAATTCTGTTGAACCTTTTAAAATTCTCTCTAGAATTTTCAAAATCCCCTGGCCACATGTTTACAATTTCACGTCAAAAAATTGCTAAAATTCCAGTTGAAATTTTTTCAAAGTCCCTTAAAAATTTTCCAATTTTTGTCCCAATTCTTCCCATTCCCATTGAAACTTTCAAATCCCTCTCAAAATTGTTGAAATTCTGTTAAAGCTTTTAAAATTCTCTCTAGAATTTTCAAAATCCATGGCCACATGTTTACAATTTCACGTCAAAAATTGCTAAAATTCCAGTTGAAATTTTTTCAAAGTCCCTTAAAAGTTTTCCAATTTTTGTCCCAATTCTTCCCATTCCCATTGAAACTTTTCAAATCCCTCTCAAAATTGTTGAAATTCTCTTGAAGCTTTTAAAATTCTCTCTAGAATTTTCAAATCCATGTCCACATGTTTACAATTTCACGTCAAAAAATGGCTAAAATTCCAGTTGAAATTTTTTCAAAGTCCCTTAAAAATTTTCCAATTTTTGTCCCAATTCTTCCCATTCCCATTGAAACTTTTCAAATCCCTCTCAAAATTGTTGAAATTCTCTTGAAGCTTTTAAAATTCTCTCTAGAATTTTCAAAATCCATGTCCACATGTTTACAATTTCACGTCAAAAAATGGCTAAATTCCAGTTGAAATTTTTTTCAAAGTCCCTTAAAAATTTTCCAATTTTTGTCCCAATTCTTCCCATTCCCATTGAAACTTTCAAATCCCTCTCCAAATTGTTGAAATTCTGTTGAAGCTTTTAAATTCTCTCTAGAATTTTCAAAATCCATGTCCACATGTTTACAATTTCACGTAACAAAATGTCTAAAATTCCAGTTGAAATTTTTTCAAAGTCCCTTAAAAATTTTCCAATTTTTGTCCCAATTCTTCCCATTCCCATTGAAACTTTTCAAATCCCTCTCAAAATTGTTGAAATTCTGTTCAAGCTTTTAAAATTCTCTCTAGAATTTTCAAAATCCATGTCCACATGTTTACAATTTCACGTAAAAAAAATGCTAAAATTCCAGTTGAAATTTTTTCAAAGTCCCTTAAAAATTTTCCAATTTTTGTCCCAATTCTTCCCATTCCCATTGAAACTTTTCAAATCCCTCTCAAAATTGTTGAAATTCTCTTGAAGCTTTTAAAATTCTCTCTAGAATTTTCAAAATCCATGTCCACATGTTTACAATTTCACGTCAAAAAATGGCTAAAATTCCAGTTGAAATTTTTTCAAAGTCCCTTAAAAATTTTCCAATTTTTGTCCCAATTCTTCCCATTCCCATTGAAACTTTTCAAATCCCTCTCAAAATTGTTGAAATTCTCTTGAAGCTTTTAAAATTCTCTCTAGAATTTTCAAAATCCATGTCCACATGTTTACAATTTCACGTCAAAAAATGGCTAAAATTCCAGTTGAAATTTTTTCAAAGTCCCTTAAAAATTTTCCAATTTTTGTCCCAATTCTTCCCATTCCCATTGAAACTTTTCAAATCCTCTCCAAATTGTTGAAATTCTGTTGAAGCTTTTAAAATTCTCTCTAGAATTTTCAAAATCCATGTCCACATGTTTACAATTTCACGTAACAAAATGTCTAAAATTCCAGTTGAAATTTTTTCAAAGTCCCTTAAAAATTTTCCAATTTTGTCCCAATTCTTCCCATTCCCATTGAAACTTTTCAAATCCCTCTCAAAATTGTTGAAATTCTGTTCAAGCTTTTAAAATTCTCTCTAGAATTTTCAAAATCCATGGCCACATGTTTACAATTTCACGTAAAAAAAATGCTAAAATTCCAGTTGAAATTTTTCAAAGTCCTTAAAAATTTTCCAATATTTGTCCCAATTCTTCCCATTCCCATTGAAACTTTTCAAATCCCTCTCAAAATTGTTGAAATTCTGTTAAAGCTTTTAAAATTCTCTCTAGAATTTTCAAAATCCATGTCCACATGTTTACAATTTCACGTAAAAAAAATGCTAAAATTCCAGTTGAAATTTTTTCAAAGTCCCTTAAAAATTTTCCAATTTTTGTCCCAATTCTTCCCATTCCCATTGAAACTTTTCAAATCCCTCTCCAAATTGTTGAAATTCTCTTGAAGCTTTTAAAATTCTCTCTAGAATTTTCAAAATCCATGTCCACATGTTTACAATTTCACGTCAAAAAATTGCTAAAATTCCAGTTGAAATTTTTTCAAAGTCCCTTAAAAATTTTCCAATTTTTGTCCCAATTCTTCCCATTCCCATTGAAACTTTTCAAATCCCTCTCAAAATTGTTGAAATTCTCTTGAAGCTTTAAAATTCTCTCTAGAATTTTCGAAATCCATGTCCACATGTTTACAATTTCACGTCAAAAAATTGCTAAAATTCCAGTTGAAATTTTTTCAAAGTCCCTTAAAAATTTTCCAATTTTTGTCCCAATTCTTCCCATTCCCATTGAAACTTTTCAAATCCCTCTCAAAATTGTTGAAATTCTCTTGAAGCTTTTAAATTCTCTCTAGAATTTTCAAAATCCCTGGCCACATGTTTACAATTTCACGTCAAAAAATGGCTAAAATTCCAGTTGAAATTTTTTCAAAGTCCCTTCAAAATTTTCCAATTTTTGTCCCAATTCTTCCCATTCCCATTGAAACTTTTCAAATCCCTCTCAAAATTGTTGAAATTCTCTTGAAGCTTTTAAAATTCTCTCCTAGAATTTTCAAAATCCATGTCCACATGTTTACAATTTCACGTAACAAAATGGCTAAAATTCCAGTTGAAATTTTTTCAAAGTCCCTTAAAAATTTTCCAATTTTTGTCCCAATTCTTCCCATTCCCATTGAAACTTTTCAAATCCCTCTCAAAATTGTTGAAATTCTCTTGAAGCTTTTAAAATTCTCTCTAGAATTTTCAAAATCCATGTCCACATGTTTACAATTTCACGTAACAAAATGGCTAAAATTCCAGTTGAAATTTTTTCAAAGTCCCTTAAAAATGTTCCAATTTTTGTCCCAATTCTTCCCATTCCCATTGAAACTTTTCAAATCCCTCTCAAAATTGTTGAAATTCTGTTGAACCTTTTAAAATTCTCTCTAGAATTTTCAAAATCCATGTCCACATGTTTACAATTTCACGTCAAAAAATGGCTAAAATTCCAGTTGGAATTTTTTCAAAGTCCCTTAAAAATTTTCCAATTTTTGTCCCAATTCTTCCCATTCCCATTGAAACTTTTCAAATCCCTCTCAAATTGTTGAAATTCTGTTAAAGCTTTTAAAATTCTCTCTAGAATTTTCAAAATCCATGTCCACATGTTTACAATTTCACGTCAAAAATGGCTAAAATTCCAGTTGAAATTTTTTCAAAGTCCCTTAAAAATTTTCCAATATTTGTCCCAATTCTTCCCATTCCCATTGAAACTTTTCAAATCCCTCTCAAAATTGTTGAAATTCTCTTGAAGCTTTTAAAATTCTCTCTAGAATTTTCGAAATCCATGTCCACATGTTTACAATTTCACGTCAAAAAATTGCTAAAATTCCAGTTGAAATTTTTTCAAAGTCCCTTAAAAATTTTCCAATTTTTGTCCCAATTCTTCCCATTCCCATTTGAAACTTTTCAAATCCCTCTCAAAATTGTTGAAATTCTGTTAAAGCTTTTAAAATTCTCTCTAGAATTTTCAAAATCCATGTCCACATGTTTACAATTTCATGTAACAAAATGGCTAAAATTCCAGTTGAAATTTTTCAAAGTCCCTTAAAAATTTTCCAATTTTTGTCCTAATTCTTCCCATTCCCATTGAAACTTTTCAAATCCCTCTCCAAATTGTTGAAATTCTGTTAAAGCTTTTAAATTCTCTCTAGAATTTTCAAAATCCATGGCCACATGTTTACAATTTCACGTCAAAAAATGGCTAAAATTCCAGTTGAAATTTTTTCAAAGTCCCTTAAAAATTTTCCAATTTTTGTCCCAATTCTTCCCATTCCCATTGAAACTTTTCAAATCCCTCTCAAAATTGTTGAAATTCTGTTGAAGCTTTTAAAATTCTCTCTAGAATTTTCAAAATCCATGTCCACATGTTTACAATTTCACGTCAAAAAATGGCTAAAATTCCAGTTGAAATTTTTTCAAAGTCCCTTAAAAATTTTCCAATTTTTGTCCCAATTCTTCCCATTCCCATTGAAACTTTTCAAATCCCTCTCAAAATTGTTGAAATTCTGTTGAAGCTTTTAAAATTCTCTCTAGAATTTTCAAAATCCATGTCCACATGTTTACAATTTCACGTCAAAAAATGGCTAAAATTCCAGTTGAAATTTTTTCAAAGTCCCTTAAAAAATTTCCAATTTTTGTTCCAATTCTTCCCATTCCCATTGAAACTTTTCAAATCCCTCTCAAAATTGTTGAAATTCTCTTGAAGCTTTTAAAATTCTCTCTAGAATTTTCAAAATCCATGGCCACATGTTTACAATTTCACGTAAAAAATGGCTAAAATTCCAGTTGAAATTTTTTCAAAGTCCCTTAAAAATTTTCCAATTTTTGTCCCAATTCTTCCCATTCCCATTGAAACTTTTCAAATCCCTCTCAAAATTGTTGAAATTCTGTTGAAGCTTTTAAAATTCTCTCTAGAATTTTCAAAATCCATGTCCACATGTTTACAATTTCACGTCAAAAAATTGCTAAAATTCCAGTTGAAATTTTTCAAAGTCCCTTAAAAATTTTCCAATTTTTGTCCCAATTCTTCCCATTCCCATTGAAACTTTTCAAATTCCTCTCAAAATTGTTGAAATTCTGTTGAAGCTTTTAAAATTCTCTCTAGAATTTTCAAAATCCATGTCCACATGTTTACAATTTCACGTCAAAAAATGGCTAAAATTCCAGTTGAAATTTTTTCAAAGTCCCTTAAAAATTTTCCAATTTTTGTCCCAATTCTTCCCATTCCCATTGAAACTTTTCAAATCCCTCTCAAAATTGTTGAAATTCTGTTAAAGCTTTTAAAATTCTCTCTAGAATTTTCAAAATCCATGTCCACATGTTTACCATTTCACGTCAAAAAATGGCTAAAATTCCAGTTGAAATTTTTTCAAAGTCCCTTAAAAATTTTCCAATTTTTGTCCCAATTCTTCCCATTCCCATTGAAACTTTTCAAATCCCTCTCAAAATTGTTGAAATTCTCTTGAAGCTTTTAAAATTCTCTCTAGAATTTTCAAAATCCATGTCCACATGTTTACAATTTCACGTAACAAAATGGCTAAAATTCCAGTTGAAATTTTTTCAAAGTCCCTTAAAAATTTTCCAATTTTTGTCCCAATTCTTCCATTCCCATTGAAACTTTTCAAATCCCTCTCAAAATTGTTGAAATTCTCTTGAAGCTTTTAAAATTCTCTCTAGAATTTTCAAAATCCATGTCCACATGTTTACAATTTCACGTAACAAAATGGCTAAAATTCCAGTTGAAATTTTTTCAAAGTCCCTTAAAAATGTTCCAATTTTTGTCCCAATTTCTTCCCATTCCCATTGAAACTTTTCAAATCCCTCTCAAAATTGTTGAAATTCTGTTGAACCTTTTAAAATTCTCTCTAGAATTTTCAAAATCCATGTCCACATGTTTACAATTTCACGTCAAAAAAATGCTAAAATTCCAGTTGAAATTTTTTTCAAAGTCCCTTAAAAATTTTCCAATATTTGTCCCAATTCTTCCCATTCCCATTGAAACTTTTCAAATCCCTCTCAAAATTGTTGAAATTCTCTTGAAGCTTTTAAAATTCTCTCTAGAATTTTCGAAATCCATGTCCACATGTTTACAATTTCACGTCAAAAAATGGCTAAAATTCCAGTTGGAATTTTTTCAAAGTCCCTTAAAAATTTTCCAATTTTTGTCCCAATTCTTCCCATTCCCATTGAAACTTTTCAAATCCCTCTCAAAATTGTTGAAATTCTGTTAAAGCTTTTAAAATTCTCTCTAGAATTTTCAAAATCCATGTCCACATGTTTACAATTTCACGTCAAAAAATGGCTAAAATTCCAGTTGAAATTTTTTCAAAGTCCCTTAAAAATTTTCCAATATTTGTCCCAATTCTTCCCATTCCCATTGAAACTTTTCAAATCCCTCTCAAAATTGTTGAAATTCTCTTGAAGCTTTTAAAATTCTCTCTAGAATTTTCGAAATCCATGTCCACATGTTTACAATTTCACGTCAAAAAATTGCTAAAATTCCAGTTGAAATTTTTTCAAAGTCCCTTAAAAATTTTCCAATTTTTGTCCCAATTCTTCCCATTCCCATTGAAACTTTTCAAATCCCTCTCAAAATTGTTGAAATTCTGTTAAAGCTTTTAAAATTCTCTCTAGAATTTTCAAAATCCATGTCCACATGTTTACAATTTCATGTAACAAAATGGCTAAAATTCCAGTTGAAATTTTTTCAAAGTCCCTTAAAAATTTTCCAATTTTTGTCCTAATTCTTCCCATTCCCATTGAAACTTTTCAAATCCCTCTCCAAATTGTTGAAATTCTGTTAAAGCTTTTAAAATTCTCTCTAGAATTTTCAAAATCCATGGCCACATGTTTACAATTTCACGTCAAAAAATGGCTAAAATTCCAGTTGAAATTTTTTCAAAGTCCCTTAAAAATTTTCCAATATTTGTCCCAATTCTTCCCATTCCCATTGAAACTTTTCAAATCCCTCTCAAAATTGTTGAAATTCTCTTGAAGCTTTTAAAATTCTCTCTAGAATTTTCGAAATCCATGTCCACATGTTTACAATTTCACGTCAAAAAATGGCTAAAATTCCAGTTGGAATTTTTTCAAAGTCCCTTAAAAATTTTCCAATTTTTGTCCCAATTCTTCCCATTCCCATTGAAACTTTTCAAATCCCTCTCAAAATTGTTGAAATTCTGTTAAAGCTTTTAAAATTCTCTCTAGAATTTTCAAAATCCATGTCCACATGTTTACAATTTCACGTCAAAAATGGCTAAAATTCCAGTTGAAATTTTTTCAAAGTCCCTTAAAAATTTTCCAATATTTGTCCCAATTCTTCCCATTCCCATTGAAACTTTTCAAATCCCTCTCAAAATTGTTGAAATTCTCTTGAAGCTTTTAAAATTCTCTCTAGAATTTTCGAAATCCATGTCCACATGTTTACAATTTCACGTCAAAAAATTGCTAAAATTCCAGTTGAAATTTTTTCAAAGTCCCTTAAAAATTTTCCAATTTTTGTCCCAATTCTTCCCATTCCCATTGAAACTTTTCAAATCCCTCTCAAAATTGTTGAAATTCTCTTGAAGCTTTTAAATTCTCTCTAGAATTTTCAAAATCCATGTCCACATGTTTACAATTTCATGTAACAAAATGGCTAAAATTCCAGTTGAAATTTTTTCAAGTCCCTTAAAAATTTCCAATTTTTGTCCTAATTCTTCCCATTCCCATTGAAACTTTTCAAATCCCTCTCCAAATTGTTGAAATTCTGTTAAAGCTTTTAAAATTCTCTCTAGAATTTTCAAAATCCATGGCCACATGTTTACAATTTCACGTCAAAAAATGGCTAAAATTCCAGTTGAAATTTTTTCAAAGTCCCTTAAAAATTTCCAATTTTTGTCCCAATTCTTCCCATTCCCATTGAAACTTTTCAAATCCCTCTCAAATTGTTGAAATTCTCTTGAAGCTTTTAAAATTCTCTCTAGAATTTTCAAAATCCATGTCCACATGTTTACAATTTCACGTCAAAAAATGGCTAAAATTCCAGTTGAAATTTTTTCAAAGTCCCTTAAAATTTTCCAATTTTTGTCCCAATTCTTCCCATTCCCATTGAAACTTTTCAAATCCCTCTCAAAATTGTTGAAATTCTGTTGAAGCTTTTAAAATTCTCTCTAGAATTTTCAAAATCCCTGGCCACATGTTTACAATTTCACGTCAAAAAATGGCTAAAATTCCAGTTGAAATTTTTCAAAGTCCCTTAAAAATTTCCAATTTTTGTTCCAATTCTTCCCATTCCCATTGAAACTTTTCAAATCCCTCTCAAAATTGTTGAAATTCTCTTGAAGCTTTTAAAATTCTCTCTAGAATTTTCAAAATCCATGGCCACATGTTTACAATTTCACGTAAAAAATGGCTAAATTCCAGTTGAAATTTTTTCAAAGTCCCTTAAAAATTTTCCAATTTTTGTCCCAATTCTTCCCATTCCCATTGAAACTTTTCAAATCCCTCTCAAAATTGTTGAAATTCTCTTGAAGCTTTTAAAATTCTCTCTAGAATTTTCAAAATCCATGTCCACATGTTTACAATTTCACGTCAAAAAATTGCTAAAATTCCAGTTGAAATTTTTTCAAAGTCC